>NW_027272368.1:645000-693447 GCF_040938485.1 Diadema antillarum | reverse complement strand
ATTGCGCCCCGGTGTTTCATGACCGTCATTGACCGTGGACGGTCTTAAACGATAGACGTTGATGGTGCAACAATTCCCCAAAGCGTTTTCATCAACCAATAACTATTTTAGTCGGCCTTCTGTAATACCCAAGTGTTCACGAGGGAGGAATTGTAGGATGTAGCGAATGAGCACAGCAAAACAAAATGAATTCGATAATGACCGTGGCAATGACCATAACAACTTCTTGTTCCATAAAGCTATCACGTTACACGCAGGAAAGGACATTGTTTCGTTGAACTATTAAACGTTCAGTGTAAGAGTAGAAAGTAAACTTGTTCACTACTGGTGATTTCAAAATAGTAATTTTCCACCATGGAGATTTATTTATTGTCAATATCCTCAACTGGGAACTTCAATTGTTCCTGCAATATATTTCTTCAATCTTAATGACATTCATCATTTGTTTGTTTGTTGTTGTTTTTTTTTCTGCTGTAGGAACTACTTACATTCCCTCCTAAAACATAAATGGCAATATGGTGGGTGTGTCTCACCACGAGTATACAAGCTAAATACCCTTATCCCCCCCCCCCCAGCTCACAGTCCCCTACACCATACAAACTGCCAAAATACCTGCCTTACAATTCAATTTGGGGAATCTTAATGTAATCATAATCGCAGCTTATGAAAGTTTGATCATCCACATTCTAGACTAATTTTTGGTTATTCTTTTCATCAGTAAATGTGGAAAGAATTGAGTTTAGCTCTCCAGGCACATCCAAATCGCCATAAAAAATCTATTTCCATATGTCAAGAGATGAACAGGAAAGTACATACACACAGTTTTACCACTGCAGCAACAACCCCTGAAAAGCAAACTTTGATCCTTCCACAGTACATTCTATTTAAATAGCATGTAAACATGTCATTCCCTCATGCCTTTAAGATATGTTCATCTACACATAACTTGCAAATATTGATTAGCAATGAAAGATGAGGTGAAAGATGACACAATGTGAATCATTTTGAAAGGAGGACTTAGATATTGATGACATATATTGTTTTTGCATGGCAATGAAAGGCAGTTTTAATTGGACATGTTACGGGAAGATTTTAAGAGGAGAAAACGCTTTAACAGAACGGATATTGTGTCAATTTTAGATTAACTGTTGTGCTATTATTATAAAGATTTTTTTAAAGATATGGAAACGATTCATTGAAAGAATGATATATGTTGCACGATTATGACCAGAGATGCTGCGAAACGTGTTTCATCGTGGTTTCTAGATGTAATGTTCTGAATCTGGGGGAAAGGCGCCGAAGCTACACGGTTATGATAGTTTTGGCAGATCTCTACCAAAACCGAGGAGTTTCGGCGGTTCTTCCCAGAGTAATAGATTAAAAGATTGAAAAGGCTAGGCTGCGATTCCATGAAGTGTTGAACAATACGAACATTTGCCAATATATACATACAAACTTGAAATAAAGATATACAAAAGACATAGATGGATTAAACCTCGATCACCATTCATGTCGGTTAAAGGGATAGTATAGTTGGTAAAGGTGAAAATTAAGCTTTTAACTTTTTGTGTGATATAGAAGTCACTTGATAAAATGCTAAGAAGCCTTAAATTCTAAGAGCAATTCGAAATTGATTTGATGAAAATCGGTTTTGAAATGGCTGAGATACACCCCCCCCCCCAAAAAAAAAAAAAACAACAGAGTAAACCAAAGGGATCCTAATCAAAGGTGGGTCTCACTTTTTATTAGGATTGCTTTGTTTTGGATATCTTGGCCATTCCAAAACCAATAATTCCTCAATCCTTCTCAAACTGATGTGTAATCAACATTGAATATCAAGACGAATTTTGATATACCACATAAAGATACATTATATAGATGTTGACGACGCCATAATGATGTGACGGTAGAAAAATAGGCAGCTCCGGTCGAATGATAGAATATGCTCTAGCAAATGTTTGATTCTGTTCGACTTCACCACGCTGTTGCCATTGTTTTTTCTGTTTATCAGTAGATTCCCTTATCTATTTGGTATATTCAAATGACCTATTAAAAGGTGACTTATAACTGGTCTAAATATTCAGTGACTCTGTCCAGCTTAAATCAATTGAATATATTGCAATATGTTGTATTTGTGTTTGTAAGCTGAGTGATAGAGCATTGCTTTTTAGTTCAATGAAGTCATAATAACAGTAAATAGATATAACAAGTCGACCTCCACGGACCTCAAAAAATTGAAACACTTATTTCGTACTTGTAATATTCTATTTCATGTAATTTATTTTCATATAATTTCCAAATAGACGGTATGTACGTAAATTCGTGACATTAATGTTGAAAGAAAGACAAATCATGCACACCCACCCTGTGAATGAATGAAAGCATAGCTGTATAAGATCTATATAATTAAACTATATAATGATTAACATCAAATATCTTATAAAGATATTTTTAAAAATATCTGATATTAATAAGACCCAAACTGTTTGTTTTATGTATTTGCTTATAATGCCATGATCTTTTTATTTTGTTTTTGTTTTTAAAGAACAATGGGGTTAATATAAGTATTGTACAAGACAGGTGGATGATTATAGATTACCCAATTTCAAGTAGAGTTTTCACGACACGCAAGAAGATATTGCGGCCCTAAGATGTGGAATAGTCTTCCGGATGATATTAAGCAGTGTGTTTCTATGTTTTCATTGAAGAGAAAACTTAAAGAATATCTTGTCAAATTATGCAATATGTGCATTAGTGTCTTCTAGTTTACCAAACTGATCGATAGCGACTTTCTGTCTATCTATCTATCTATCTATCTATTTCGTTGCCATGAAATGAATGTTTATAAGCACGCCATTTCTTACTGAAATGCTTCAATCTTCAAGAAAGGAAAAAGTATATTTTTTAAGTTCTCTTTTTTAATCAAATCTTCCATCAAATGCACAATTTCTTACACCATCCATGTGCAGTGCCTTATATAATGATACATTATAAACAAAATCACGTTTTCGGTGCAATTTTTTTTTCATTTTAACTTCCTGTTTGTCCCGTCCAACAAATAATTCAACACCCTGGAAATGTCTGTAATCGGCTCGTTAATCATCAAGAAATTGTTTGCTACGATTTTTTCCGATGAAATTTCATTAAAATTCTTTAGGCATTGATATGCAATGTCTCCTGGTTCTCTCATGAAGATTGTAAAATGATGCATTGGACCTATTAATGTTATGAGTTTTAATGCTTATCTTATGTACATAATGGTAATGTATACAAGTGCACATACTACAAGACATCTATTATGACGTAAGAATGAGTACATTATGTTTTTTCCTTCTTCAAAAGGCGTATTTTCGTTGACAAGGATATCGTTATTTCCTTGTTTTTTAAAACTCTATAGCTCTTTCGATACTGTCCAAACATATGGAAAACGCACAAGATTCTCAAGAACAGCTTACGGACCTCCTGTGCTCAACACGCCATAGTGATCACGCACTCTTGTGGTCCACATAATGTAGTCTACTTTCTAGCTGCTTCTTTCCTTCTGTGGAAAAAGAGGTAGGTGGAACCCAAGACAACAATCACTGAGGTCATACTTCCAAATATCATGAAGACTGTCTCAAATGATTCCGTGACGTCATAGAGATATCCTGTGAAAAGATAACAAGATGGAGACATGGTATAAATTTTGGATTAGGTGAAAATTACTGAATGTAAATCGTTATCCATTGTCATTAGTCCTGGACGTTGCACATTTTTTACATGATGAATTAATTCTAATTACAGTATTATACCTTTTGAATAAAACGATGTCCCAGAAGGCGGGATAACGTCTTCACATTCAAAAAAAAAATGCCTTGAAGAGGAAATAAAAAGGAGAGCAAGACATTCACTTCTGGCACGTCGATGCGGTGCAGAAGCTCATGTGGCATAAGAGGTATGATTAGCAGCAACATTTTATTCGTGTAAATAATATTTACTCAAACTTACACGATAAGATTATTTACATTACCGCTTAAAACGTCTAAAGTTCATTTTCTTTCACATGAAAATTTTCTGGTTATCTTTGTTCGAACCTTTAAAGACACACAGGGATTATGTCTTGATTTTCTTTTTGAGTCTTACCTGCCAATGCACCAGTTCCAGCTGTCATTAGTCCCGTCTCAAAGAAAGACATTGCAAGGATTCCTGGGAAATTGTTAGGGGCTACAAGGATGCCCATGGCTGCATAAAAACATGCGTAAGATCCATGTAACCCTATGCCGGCAACAACTGAACAGCACATGGTATACTCGAATGACTTGCTGACGGGGTAGAGAAAGAGTGCGACGGTAGTAATACCATTGAGCAAAACGTATGTGTGTGGATTCCATCGAGGCTTGAAACACTGAAGAATCGTCAAGAAAATCCTGACAATCACTCCTCCAGCCGCACTTGCGACAGTGAGATACGGGGCAAGGGCAGGGTCTATCCCAATGCTTAGGCCATAGGACACCAAAAAGATGGTCCAACCAACATAGACAAATTCCATTAACAGTTGGCAAGGCAAAAAGAAAGTGGCATAGAAACGTTCTTCCTTTATTGCGTGAATGGCGAAGAGCTCCATGAGAAACAGACGAAGACTTTCCATCGCAGATCGCAGAAAACGATGGCTTGACTGAGCGATGGACTCATTACCGAAATTTTCACTCTTATTGCAGTCAATGCTGGTCTCATCTTCTTTCTTCGTTGACTCTGCAGGTTCAGATGATCGTACGGCCATATAATCAGCGTCATAACTTTGCACCCTCTCTGTCACTCTTCGGTACCTCATTGTTCCACCAACAGCAATAAGGTTGCAAGTGAGCGCGCCAAGCACGAGGAAAGTTCCATGTAAGCCATAGGCTTCGTATAGTTCTTTGGTCAACATTGGCAACGCCGCAGTTCCTAACACGGTGCCCAATATTGAAATAGTGTTCATTGAACCATATTGATCACCAAAGTGGTCTTTTAAGGTTACGTAGCCAGTCTGGAAAAGCATCCCAAAACCGAGACCTAAAAGAGAAAGAAAATATGAGCAACGTAACGTATAAACAAAATGTATTACATAAATACTCCTAGAAACAACAAAAAGTCCTGCGCAGTAAGAATACTTGTTATTACGAAGAATATACACCTACAGAAACAAACTCTCCTTTCTAATTATTTATGCCCTAGTTTTGGGAAAAGGCAAAGACATACATATATGCGCTATTTCCCATCTTTCCTATATGGGATGGGATGATGTTTACAAAAGTAAACAATGTCGGAGGAGTAAGAGTAACATGAGATTGAATTACAGCAATTCGCCTGCTCCACGAGACTATGGCATGTCTCAACTTCTGATAGATATGACTGTTTCTACCAAGTACTAACCAGTTACCAAGGACTTACCTTTCACCCTCTCTACACAAAACTTTCAAATCTGTTTCTATCCGTTAAATGAGGAAACAGTGTCTTTGGACTTGTATACTACATAATACTAATAATCATAGACTTAATGTACACTCAGCAAAAAAAAAAAGAAAGAAGAGAAAGTAAACACTTTTTCCAGTTAATATTTTTCATAGAAGCTTAAGATAAAAATCCATGTGTCATATAACATATCAAAGATTATTCAATTGCCTATCAACCTGGTAGGTTTATGCAAAGGGAAATGTTACGCATGAGTGAACACATTCGTTTTTGTCTTCCATGGCAGGAACGTAAAAATTGCAGAATTGGACGTATTGAAATTCACTTGCAAATGCCTTCCAAGATAGCAATGATAACAAAAGACCAATTTAACGCAATGAGAGACATGAATGAAACAGCAAAAATAAGTTTCCGTTCCCTTGTTTCCCTTTGTCTTCAAAACAAAAACCTAGTGGGGAAATTGAAGGTGGAACATAAGCAGTTTCCATCATTTCAAACTTTAAATGACATAGGGAATAAGCCGTAAAGGTGATAAAATCTACAATTTTTTTTTCATTTTACCTTTGATTAAGGAATTTAAGAATGCATGAGACAAATTCAAGATTAAAATTTTATTTACAATTTTCTTAATTTGGAATAACGCTTCAAATTTAACTTTCTTAATTCCATAATTTTTCTCTTATGTCTTTTGACTGCGGATTTCACAGAAGATTCTTTATTTTCCTCCATTATTCGATTATTTTTGCCTTTCTTTACCTTTGGAGGGTTACAGAGACATTATTGAGATCATAGGTTGATTTTTGCAAATTGATTTGCATTTCTACTGCGCTAAATTCGTCTTTTGTTCCAATTATCATATTGAAGAGGAAATACGCTTGAATATCAACTTGTCCATTTTGCAATTTTTACTTTTGTGCCTTGGAGTAGAAATACAAATGTGTTCACTCATGCGTAAGGTTAACATTTTCATTGACCTACTATATAGGTTGGTAGCTAATTAAATCACCTTGATAACTAATTAAATCACCTTAAAATATGGTATATAAAACACCATTTTTAGCCAGATAGTCTATGAGAAAGATAAACTTGAAAAAGTGTGTACTTTCTCTTTTTTTTTTTTTTTTTTTTTGCTGAGGGCTTATTCCAGAAGTTACAGGGAGAAATATCACATTTTAAGCCGCGATTAGATTTTTGCACCTATAATAGCCAACATTGTTAATTTGAGTCTTCAGCAGGCATCAGTGCCAGTCTCATTGAAGTTAGCATACATTCATCCTTTGTTAAAGAAGCCATCCCTTGATCCTGAGGCTCTGCAGCATTACCGGCCTGTATCGAACCTTCCATTTTTGTCGAAGATCCTTGAGCGTGTTGTCTTTTCACGAATATCAGACTATCTGCTGAAGAATAATTTCTTAGATAACCGTCAGTCAGCATATCGCCGCATCATAGTGTTGAGACCTTACTAGTTAACTTATCCAATGATATTTTGAGAGATATGGGTGAGGGAAATATTACTGTTCTGGTACTGCTTGATTTATCATCAGCATTTGCTACTGTTAATCATACGATTCTGGTGAATACTTTGAAGTCATTAGGTGTTGATGGTAAAGCTCTTGAGTGGTTCAAGTCATACTTATCTGACAGGTTTCAGGTTGTTTGTGTTAATAATGCAAAATCTGATCCTGCTCCATTAGACTGTGGTGTTCCACAAGGATCTGTTGGGGACACAGCCCTTTTCTCTATTTATCTGACTGGTTTGAAAGAGATTCTACATTGTCACTCTTTTAACTATCATTGTTATGCTGATGATATCCAGATATATAGTGTACATCATTTCTACCTACCCAAACCAATGTCGTTGACATCATTCAGAAACTTGAGGCTTGTATCCATGATGTCAAAAAGTGAATGAGCTCTCATTCATTGAAGTTAAATCAGGAAAAGTCAGAGTTGTTATTTATTGGCTCCAAAGTTCTACTGGACAAGGTCAGTCTTCCTTCTTTAACGATTGATAATATGTGGTTATTGCTCCATCTAAATCGTGTAGAAATCTTGGAGTATTATTTGATTCTACAATGTCTGTTCAAATCTCTGCTCTCGTTCAGCCACAGAAAAAAATAGTTCATGCTCTTATATCGTCCCGGCTTGACTTTGGCAATGCACTCCTATTTCAGCTACCACAATCTCAACTTTCACGCCTTACAAAAATTGCAAAATTCAGCAGCTCGTATTACCCATTTTCACATTTTGTTCGCGGATGTTATGTGTTTATTGTCACTTATGTCTGCACTTGGCTTTCATCTGGAGTTCTAGTGAGCAAACACCTTGATTCCGTCACTGTTGTATCATTTATTGAACTTTTATACTCCGTGCTTGTTGTGAAGGTGCAAGACATCTACTGTTGTTACGCATACGGACCTCGAGACGTGTAACGTTCTACATACATGTATGTGTCACCGTATAGACTGGTTGAATTTGGTAAGCGGAACTTACGAACCTATGATCTCAAAATGTGACGCTGAGACTCTGAACAGCATGGCCTATTTGTAAGCCTTTTATGAATGCACCACATATTTAGCTGCAATGATCGGAACGCATATATTTTAACATTTTACTTTGTTTTATTAGTGTTCTGTTCTCTCTGATCACATACACCGAATAATGAGTTAACTTTTGCCATTAATCGTGAGTCAACGACTCTCTCAGAATCACCTTGATTTTATAACCTCGCCTCACCGTTTATCAACTTCATAACTTGACATATTGAGTAGTATTTTTCATTTACTCGTCCAAATATTGCGTGTGTTTGACTCTGACACAACTTCCATCGTACGTGTTTTTCTGAACATGGCGCCATCCTCGTCACGTGTTTCGATTGCACCAATTGTCAACGAGGCCATTCAGCGCTACATAAAAGGATCGATGTTTATCGACACTATCCGGACAGCAGTCAAAGAAGCTGTCCATGAAGAACTGAATGACATCATTCATCGAATTGAGACCAGTGAAGCGAAAAATAATGGATCTGGAATGTCGAGTTGATGCACGGGACAAGGAGATCGCCAAGTTGAAGTCAGTCATTGACAAACAGCAAAACACATTGGACACGGTTCAGCGGGCAATCAACACCCAAGAGCAATACTCCCGGCGCAATTGTCTGCGGTTCCATGGTGTCAGCGAATCAGAAGGGGAGGATACAGATGCGCTGATCTGCCAAATCGCGAAAGAAAAGCTTAACATACCCCTCTCGAAAGATGACATCGAGCGATCGCACAGACTGTCTTCGAAAAAAGATCTCGATCAGCCCCAGTCACGAAACGCAAGAGTGACCAGGAACAACAAGCCTCGTGAGAAACGTCCGCGTGTCATCATCGTTAAGTTCGTCTCCTATCGCGTACGCAAAGTGGTTCTCTCTAGGCGTCGCGTTCTCAAAGGGACGAAGATGGGGATCGAAGAGGACCTCACGAAGACAAACGCCGAACTGCTTAAAAAAACGAAAGAGTGTTCGAAGGTTCTTGCAGCGTGGCCTTCTGACGGCAGAATCTTTGCTCTAGTCCCAGCCAGTGGGGGAAGAACAATGAAACGTTTAATCACTAGAGAGAGTGACTTAGATTTTATATGACATTCGAGCTACTTCCTATAACGAATTGTTTCCAAATATGCTCACTTACATGATCTTTCCCTGTGGCATTATTGATTATTAACATGTTTCAAGTACTATTTCAATGCAATAATGGTGCTTTTTCATGTTTTTGTGTGAGTGAATTTTCACTCGTTTCCTGTAGATTTTTCTGTTCATATTTTTCTTTTTCTTTTTTTTTTCCTCTTTTTTCTTTTGCAATGGGAATAGCTTATCCTTGTGTAGGTTGTACTAAGCCTGTCAAAAGTAACCAAAGAGGTCTACAATGTACGCTTTGTTGTCATTGGGTTCATGCCTCATGTGTTGGTATTAGCATAAGGGAATACGATAATCCTAACCATAAATTCATTGATTGGATGTGCTCAAAATGTATTTTTTCCTCCCTTCCTGTAAATGTGATTGAAAAACAAGAAGAGGAACAAATAATCAGAAATAATTACCATTACATACGAATTTGTCCACTACTACTGGAATTTCAATTTTTTCAGAAAGTTTGGAATTTGATGAATTTAAATAAAAAGGCCTTAAATTATTACATCACTCTGAATGTACGAAGTTTACTCCGAAATATTTGCGAAATCAGACAACTACTTAGGCAGAATGATATTCATATACTTTCTTTAAATGAAACCTGGTTAGATAATTCTATTTTGACCAATGAAATTGATACAGATGGTTTTCAAATAGTTCGGAAAGACAGGAACAGGAACGGAGGTGGAATTGCTATATAGGCCTATATCAGAAACAACTTACAATTTGAATTGCTAGATCATGATTCATTAAACTACTTGGAAGCCCTACCAATTTTGATATATCCGAGTAAATGTGTGAAATCGTTCATATTTTTATCATGGTATAGGCCTCCAAATAGTAAATCTGACATTCTTGATCATTATGAAGAACTGATTTCCTTCTTAGATGGCTTTAATCATAACAGTATTGTTATGGGTGACCTCAACTGTGATTTAATGAAACACTCTCTTAACAGTGACACGAAGCGTCTTAATCTGATCAATGAGACATATTCCTTAATCCAATTAAATACAAATAAGTTTACAAGAGTTTGTCACAATTCTAAGAGCCTGATTGATCATATGATTTGTAACTCAAAGGAGATGATCAAGTCGCATGGTGTTCTCTGTACAGGGATTAGTGACCATTATTTGTGTTATGTGATCTGGAAATCTAACCATGAGCATAAAACTCCTCGTATAGTCACTTACAGGAAACTAAATAATCTTTCTAGAGACACATATTTGGAGGATTTAACCTCACAAGATTGGCAATTGGTGTATGATTGCACGTGCCTAGATGATGCAGTTGAAGTTTGGCAAAATCTTTTATTAGAGGTTGTAAATCGACATATGCCCTGCCGCCAAAAACGTGTAAAAAGTAAACCGTCCCCTTGGATGACTTCCGATATTTTAAAATTAATAAAGGAACGAGATAAACTAAAAGCAAAAGCCCATAAAGCCAAATGGAATTTTGTGAATGAAAATAATTCATCAATAAAAGAAAATAAACAAACTTGCTATGATAATTCATGGAAGGAATACAGAACAATGAGAAACAGTGTAACAACCAGAATCAGGAAGGTAAGGCGAAACTTTTACAGTAACAAATTATCTGCCGCTGAAAACTCCAACCAAATTTGGAATATTCTAAAAGATGTTATGCCAAACAAAACTTCATCACAAACTGACCGTTCCAATCTAAATATTATATCTCATGCAAATCAATTTAATGATTATTTCGCAAATGTTGGGTCAGAGTTACCGTCAAAAATATCCCAAGTATCACGTGATGCCAATCAAAGTAAAAGTACTGAATCTACTTTCGACTTTGTATCTGTAACCGAGGATGAAGTGTTCAAAACATTAATGGGCATGAAGAATAAGAAATCTGTGGGCCTAGATGGTATCTCTATGCACATATTGAAAATTTCCACCCCTGTCATAATTCCTTCACTTACACATCTCTTCAACAAATCCTTAGCGGAAGGTGTTTTTCCCTCTCAGTGGAAAATGACCAAACTCATTCCTTTATTCAAGTCCGGTGATTTATCTTGTCCTACAAATTATCGCCCCATTGCGATTTTACCCTGTGTTTCAAAAGTTCTTGAAAAAATAGTACAAAAGCAGCTTACAAGTTATTTAAAAACAAACGATTTGCTATCTACAGCACAGTCAGGCTTTCGAGATTAACATTCTACCACCACTGCTTTGTTAAAAGTTACGGATGACTGGTTGCTCGCCATCGACAAAGGTCTTTACACAGGGGCAATCTTCATTGAGTTGTAGAAAGCGTTCGACACGGTGGATCCTTTCATTATGTTGCAAAAGCTAAAGCGAATGGGGTTTTCTGACGCTTGTCTTGCTTGGTTTAGAAGCTATTTAACAAATCGAAAAGTCGGAACACAGTTAAATTCTTCTATGTCAATTTTTTTTTTAGATATACATCATGGTGTCCCACAGGGCTCTATCCTGGGGCCAGTTCTGTTTGTGATTTATATTAATGACATTGTTAGTCAAGTAAAGAATTATCGCATTCACTTGTATGCAGACGATACAGTGTCATATTTTTCACATAATGACCCTATCCACATTGAAAACGTTCTGAACAACGATCTTAAAAGAGTGTACGATTGGATGTGTGTTAACAAACTTAGTCTAAATCTCCAAAAGACTGAGAGTTTTTTGATTGGTTCTCGCTCTTTATTATCACGCCGCAATACCCTTCACATAAAGTTATGTGGGCAGGCGATCAAACACAAAGAAACAGTTAAGTACCTTGGAGTTACACTTGACCAGCAATTAAAGTGGGATGTTCACATCAATGCATTATTTGGTAAAGCTGGTAAACTTGTAAAATATTTTGGTCGACTTCGTCATATTCTTAATGAAACATGCTTAAAATTATTATATAATTCTCTTATACTTCCTCTGTTTGACTATGCCGATTTGATTTATGACTCGGCCTCGCTGAAATATACTTCGCAATTACAAAAGTTACAAAATAGGGCGGGTAGGATATTTCTTGGGATAAATCCATATAAGCATGTATCAAATCATGAAATTCATCAAGTTCTAAACTGGGATTCTTTAAACGTAAGGCGTAAAAAGCATTTAAATTCCATGGTTTTCAAATGTCTCCATGACTACAGTGCCCCATATCTTAAAGAATTATTTAATCTCCCCATGTCCCGAAATTACTCTCTCCGCTCAAATGGTACCCTTTCACTGCCAAAACCCAAAACCGAATATTGTCGAAGATTGTTTTCGTACAGAGGAGCTTCCAGTTATAATGAATTACCTTCAGCGCCCAAATGCTGTTTAAGTGTAACCAGTTTTAATAAAATGATTAATGATGTTAAACTGTATCTGTCATTTTTTTCATAATGTTCATATCAAGATAAATTTCAAGTTTATAAAGTAAGATGGGTGGGTGGGGTGTTACTTAATTTTTGCTCACTTTTTTTAGATATTGTTTAAAAGTTATAGTAATGTTTGTTTTTTGTTTTTCGCATTCGATGTTTTCTATTACATTTATAATTTACTCTGTTCCTGGACCCCTCGGTAGAACAGCTGTGTCGTGTAGGCACAGCTATAGGGCAATCCAGCCGTATTTTAAATATCATTCTGTTGACTGTACGATTATTGTTTTGTTGTTGTTTTTATACGGAAAATAAATAGAACAAAACAATAAAACAAAACCATCACAAACAGAAATACTCACATCACCCCTGTTTTGTCCTCATTGCATTGGTTACCCGTTTAATCGCATTACATTCAAATGATTATTGCTTGCTTTTCATTGCATACACGGATCTGCCCCAGAGTGTGATGTTAATTTGCTGACATTTTATAATCCTCCCAGATGTTTAAAAGGTCATCCGATTGTAGATTGCTTGATGTTCCAAAAACGAAGAAATCATGGGGGATCGGTCATTTGCACATGCTGGACCTTACCATGGAATCAGTTGCCTCAAGCTATCCGTTATATGTTGACTCCTTTAAAGTTGCCCTCAAGACTCATTTATACGTAACCGTTTTCCAGTAGAATTGTATGTGATGATTTTTTCCCATCGTCATCATTGTGGCATTCATCTTCATGTGCATGTTTGCTTAATACTCACTTTTTCTACCACTGTCTACTGCGCCTTGATCACATTAGTTATGTGGAATTGGCGCATTATAAGTACCCTGTATTATTATTATTAAGTGACTTTTGACCTTAAATAAAACACGAGAGATATTACCCGAAAACCTAATCAGCGCGTATAGACTTCATGCAGTAAAGCTAGGACAGGTAAAAAGAACATTTGCCAAGCGATTTTGTCCCTGAAATCTTGTTAATAAGCCGTTAGATGGACGGACAAACGGACTGACAAATACCACCCCCCCCCCAAAAAAAAAAAAAAAAAAAAATGCACCCTTCAGCCACCCTTCCAGACGGAGGCATAAAGGCGCTAAGGGGTATCGTGCCATTATTGTATGTCATTACCGATATTATTGTAATTGAGTTTCATTGAACATTTCCCCTGGCATTTCCACCATTAACAAGTTAGCTTTTAACCTCCGACATGATTATTTACCTTTGTCATTTCATGTTCTGATATTGATATTCGACTATTTACCGTTAGCAGATTTCCTTGAACTTGAAAGCCATGGATCATCGCGATCCATGTTGGCTGATAGCTCATTAGCATGACCGGAAACATACAATTAAAATTTTGGGAAATTCATTTTCACCCTTTCTTCATAAGTTGAAACTTGTGGAAGTTCATAATCGGGGAAACTTTTCTGAGAGCCAAGGGAATTGAGTTCGTATATCCAGATCTTTGGGGATATGACTTTTTCAAAATTTGTGCATTAGATTGAACAATTATGACTGTATACCGTATGACTCACCTGCGAGAACTAGGAAAACTCCGATGTGTAAGGGTGTGTTTGCAAAATACAGGCAGGAGATCGATATGCCAGCTAAAGTACCTCCAGCGAGTGATGTGGGTCGTGGGCCAAATCTCTTGATCATCATTTGGGCAAAAGGGCCTAAAGTTTAATGTGGTGGAAAATATAAAATCAGAGTGAAAAACATGCTGAAACACCTCTAAATGGTCCCAATCCAAGAGGACGGGGTGCGAGACACTCTCTCTCACGCACACACGCATACACACACACACACACACACAAATAAACTAATAAGGTTGAACCTACGTTTGTAATATGCTCCATACAATGATTTGCACTCGACAACTCGACGAGACCAGTTATAGTCTTCAATATATATCTTATATATAATCATGTAAGTATATATTGTGTATGTGTGTGTGTGTGTGTGTGTGTTGGATGTGTTTGAATGTACATCTACTGGTAGTCTGTAAATATATCCCAATTTACAACAATCATGTTCGGAAGCAGCGGTAATGGATCTATGCATGCAAAACCACACAGGTGCAGTGCGTACACTCATAAAATACTTATCATGCTTATGATCTATGAAATATACCAGAATGTAGACTTCACTTCAAAAGAAGAAGAAGAAGAAGTCTTACTATGGTAAGTTTTGAGTCACAACTAACAGTCAGATTCTAAAAAAGAAGAAGATATGAATGGATGCAATTAGACCTGTATCTAACGGTATCCTCAGAAGGATTTCAAAGGAAAAATCATGAAAATGGAAATTACATTGGGAAAACTTACAGAAGAGAAAGGTTGCTGTAAACTGCATCGAGACTATCAGTCCGACAATAGCGTACGATGAGCGAAACTGCGTAGCCATGACTGGTACGAGAATGCTATATGACTTGAGTAGGCCCTGGCTGAAGAAAGAAATGCCACATTTTCCTAGCAGCACGATGAATCGCCAAGTCTCCTTCTCTCCATCCGCCATATCTTCGTCTTTTCATTCACTGCTTGACGATGGTGGGTGAGTGGCAATTGACTGGAAGCAGGATTAGTCTGATCTGTCAGAATCCGACTCAAAAAACAAAGAAAATTGCAAAATTTTAAAACATCACCAGTGGCGGATCCAGAGGGTGCGCACAGGGCTCGCGCCCCCTCCTTATTTTTTGTTAAAACAAAAGAAATGAAAAGGGGAAAAATGGGGGAGCGTGTGCCCCCTTTAATTTTGTAATGGCACCTCCCTTTAACGGAATTTCCGGATCCGCCCCTGATCACTGTCTTTGAAGAACTTTGGGAAGACATTCAGCACATTCGTTGTGCATAATACACAGTACTACTTGTGTGAATAATGGAGAAAGCACCAATCGGACATGTCGTATTGAGTCAGTATCAATCTGTATCTGGTTGTTGCTGTTAAGACAAAAAAAAAATTGCAGTGAGGCACCTCATTAGCTAAAATAATCGAAAATGAACGCATTAATTCTTACCAAAGAGTGGCTGATTGTGCTGCTTCCTCTGACTATGACGCCAAATGGAAAGCTTGATTTCTGCTAGATTTCATCCCAGGGATAGCTGCGTAACGTAGACTGACTGGGCCTTTTCACTTCAAATTGTTGCAATTCTTGCGTCCAGTTCTGCCCTATTCACTTGACACGTATCTACTCACTTCGATGGAATGTAATTTCAACATGTTATTCCTTTCATGTGTCTTTCCAGGTACGTCACGATAACAAACAGACGTTGCAGAACGCAAGAAATGTAATCTCCGCCTATCAATGTGGTTCATTCATGGACATGATGATGAACGTTCCAGAAGCTGAACCGCCGTCCTAGCGCTGAAACGCTCTGCCAGATTTATTCTTCACAATGTGGGCGTTAGTTAACACAATTAGTACAACTTCGGAGCCGGGGTCACGCGTGTCATACTCGAAAGTGGCTTCTTGGAGACAATGAAGCTAAGAGAAAGCTCTCCCATTCATCTAGCCATCACATAGCTCTAAGACGCTAAACTTTGTACCACCAACCAGTGGCGTCTCTAGGGGGGGGGGGGGGGGGGCAAGGGGGGCACGTGCCCCGGGCGCCACTCTTTGGGGGCGCCGAAAACGAAAAAAAGGAAAAAAAAACGAAAAAAGAAAAACGAAGAAGAAAAAGAAAAAAAAGAAGGAAAAAAAGAAGAAGAAGAAGAAGAAGACGAAGAAGAAGAAGAAGAAGAAGAAAAAAAAAAAACTCGCCCGGACGGGAAGGAGGGAGAATGGGGGGGGGGGGAGAGAAAACCAAATCAAACAAGATGAAAGCAAAAAATGACAATGTTTATTGTGTTCACACAGTTTGTTGGTATAGATCGTTATCTATAAGGCCGTCACCATTAATTTTCTTGATTAGAATTGTAAGATTTAATAAGCAAAAAATGACAAGAATTCCATGTTTTGTAAGCTAAAATTTCGGCTCGCTCGTTGCACTCGCTCGCCAAAATTCATATAAAGAGAAAAAAGAAGATAAGGACAAAACGTGATGATGACGCGGACAAAATGACAATGTATATTGTATTCACACATGCCATCGTTGAAGGCAAAATGTTACACGGAGCAGCGGCTGCAATTTTATTTCTTTCGTTCTGAAGCGATCGCCCATTGGATCAAACGAGGGCGCCAAAGGTGTCGAACATGGGGGGGGGGGCGCAAAAAACCAAATCAAACAAGATAAGAACAAAACGTATAATGATGACGGAAATATACAAATTTCGGCTCACTCGCGCGTACTAATTAAGAGTTTTTTTTTTCAAGTCCTCAGTTTGTTGGTATAGATCGTTATCTATAAGGCCGTCACCATTAATTTTCTTGATTAGAATTGTCAGATTTAATAAGCAAAAAATGACAAGAATTCCATGTTTTGTAAGCTTAAATACAAAAATTTTCGGCTCGGTCGCTGCGCTCGCTCGCCAACATTTATCACACACAAAAAAAGATAAGAACAAAACGTGATGATGACGCGGAAATATACAATAATTTTCGGCTCGCTCGCTGCGCTCGCTCGCCAAAATTTATCTAAATCTATTACATTTAAATCACCCTCAAAAGACCCCTTTTAAGTCCTTGAAAAGGCATATCATGTAGACTTTTTTTAAGTCCCTACCGGGATGGGGTTGGGGTTGAACACTTTTTTCAGAAATTAGGGGCGCAATTTTCGCGCTTGCCCCGGGCGCCGTTTTCCCTAGATACGCCACTGCCAGCAACAATGAATTAATGCAGCTCTACCATGACCCCTGCACAATAAACACAATGGTGTTTGAACAGACCGTGAACGTGGATGACGCAGTTATTTCCTATGAAAAGCTTTACTCTGAAAATGCTACTCGCATTGTCTAGTAGCTGCACGTATCTTCATGATACGTATTATCGGAGCAGTTGCAAGCTTAATGGAATAAAAGATGTAGATTCTTAGCTTGGTTTTGGAGGGAGACGAGCTCTCTCAATCTGCTTATCTGGGGGAAGTCATTACGTAATACCAACTTACAGAAAAATTTTGTGGGATTCTCTTTTTCATTTTCTTTTTACCTGCAACTTTCTCACAAAAACAGCATGACAACCAAATGGAATGCAGAGCTGTGATGAAAGAAGCAATGGTCATATAGGATTCTCCCCTCGTAAGAATATTCATACAGGGGATCCCGGACAGAGTATGAACGAAAAACAAGAAACAAAAAGCAAAGAAAAGAAAAACAAAACAAAACAAATAAACAAACAAACAAACAAACAAACAAACACAGTAAAAACAGACACAAAGAAGAACTTAAGAGCAAAAACAAGTATTACAGTGGTGCTCATTTGATATAGTACTAGTAAGTTTTAACCCAGAGGATCCCACCGTTTTTCCCATGGTGTGCTTCTTCGAATACAAATTTCTATAGCTCTATAGAATCACTGATGTTTGGCATAATCATAAATGATCTCGGTTCAATTAATCATATTCATGCATACATTAACCAGATTACTGAAAATGACTGCAATATTGCACTATACTACTCAGATATTCGAAAGGCTCAATATCTGCATTACATATTTAGTCTACATGTGTGCTTTTAAACAAACTGAATAGAGTTAGGTTGATATAATTATTATTTGACTGTGCCTGCTGGACTGAAGCAGTATTTCCTCCTACTCGGTATATCTTTTATGTATAGATACACATTATTGTATGACAGGACTTATAAAAACCCATTACAATACCTGCTGTATGATATGGTATGGTAATTTATTTCCGTAAATATAAAAATCAACATTACAAATCATGTGATATAAAAAACACATAACAAATAATACGGCTGGATAGCCTCACTCAGCGAAGAGGACCATTATGGTCCCGCTGTTTTACAGGAGGGTCCAGTATGAATTAAAGTAATACGGTTTCTTCAATTAAACAACAAATCAAAATATATACAATGAGAAGAAAGAAAAAAAAAGAAAAGGAAAAAGAAAAATTGAAAAAAGAAATACATTTCCCATTAATTTATGTATTAGTAATCTGTCATGTACTGAGTTATATCAATAAGAAGAGATGTGCTCTTGCTGTCTATGCCCATCCAGTCCACAACACAATACATGTCATGTCACCAGAGTATGAACGCTATACCAAAGTAGTATTATATTCGATCGTCTCGTAGTCTCACATTATCAAAGGATATCCAAAAAAAAAATCTATCTGTCAAAACTGGATTCATAGAGGTAAGAATTTCTTCTGACGACTGTTCTCGTCTGTAACGTTCTTCTGTAGCCATAAAGCAATACGATTGTCTTGTCTAACATACACATAAAAGGAACGTGGACATTGTACTTCTCAGTAATAACGACCTTAACAAAATGATTATAATCCACCTTTGCTTACCTTGGAAAAAACATTCCACACTTACCTGTACTAGCGCTCTGATTGTTCTTCCCCCGATAAAACGAAGATCTGGAACCTCCTGTCACGTTCAGCTTTTATCACTGCGGCTATTTTGCGAGTTTGCTACAGCCTCCTCTGATGTTATTTATTATGTGTACTAGGCACTTATATTGGCACATAATGATTTTTATTACTTTACTGTAGAACACAAGGGCAACCGAATGTGTGAGTGTGTGTGTGTGTGTGAGGGGGGGGGGGGGTAAAGGTTGGTTCAATGACACACCCCTCCCCTCCCCCACCATGAGAAACATTGTGTGGGGAAGGGGCAACTTCTCCCCCGCATCCGCCTCAGCAGCTGCCCCTGCATCACTCCATGGCACTCCAACACGACACACGACATGATAATGATTATGACCAGCCTAATATAACCAAGGAGGTACTAGGCGAGTTCGCCTAGTACCTCCTCGATATAACGGCCAATATATCGTACTTACGCTACGGTCACAACTCCCCGAATCAGCCTGCTGAAATTTCAAAGCAGAGTTTCTCCAAAAAAGCGGAGACCGACCGGGCTACAAATCTGCTGGACGCCGTCCTGAGTTGTGATCGTAGCCCGAATAAAGGGGAACTCTTTTCTCCATGTTTCGTTCGCATTTGATAAGAATGGTAAAGTTAAACATACAGAATAGAAAAGTTCATAAAGAAAGTTTTATAATATAAACAGAAAACGATTACCAACTGGTCATCTCACAAGGACTTTAGCCCCGTCTGTACTCCTGTTTGTCAAAAAAAAATTCTATGAATTTCTTAAATTACCCAACTCAAATTCATTCTTTTTTGATCCGATTATTAGTTATGAAGTAAAAGATATCATTATGAGTTTGGAAAGTAAAAGAAGCTCGGGACCTGATTGTATTGATAACGTTATTTTGAAAAATATAGCTGAGAATATTGTTGAACCTTTAACTTACATTTTTAATTTGTCATTAAGCAGTGGTGTTGTTCCGCTACGAATGAAAATTGCTAAAGTAATCCCAATTTATAAGAAAGGTAATAAGGAAGATATTAGTAATTACAGACCAATTTCATTGTTGTCATCGTTTTCAAAATTGTTAGAAAAAGTTGTTTATTCTAGACTCCTTAAATTTCTTGATTTTTATGATATCATTTCTGATTCACAATTTGGTTTCCGCAAAGGACATAGCACTTCTCAAGCAATTCTCTCCTTTATTGAAAAAGTAGCCAAAGCAGTAGATAGGGCTCATCACACAGTGGGTGTCTTCCTGGACCTCTCCAAGGCCTTCGATACCATTGATCATAAAATATTACTTCATAAATTATGTCACTATGGTATACGTGGCAAGGCCTTGGAGTGGTTCAGGAGTTACCTCTCTGATCGTAAACAGTACGTTTTTCTATCTGGTCTAAACTCCTGCAACCAATCTGTCACCTGTGGTGTTCCTCAGGGTAGTTTACTGGGACCTCTTTTATTCATTTTGTATATAAATGATATAAATGTTTCTAATATTTTATCTTTTGTACTTTTTGCTGATGACTCTAATGTTTTTCTTTCTCATTCAGATCCTCATATTTTGGTGGATTTGTTAAATTCTGAATTAAAGAAATTGTTATGTTGGATAAGGTCAAATAAGTTGTCTATAAATCTTCTTAAAACTAAATGCATATTATTTAGTAATACTTTAAATAATCTTCCTAATAATATAAAAATAGATGATATAGTTATAGACGAAGTTGCATCAATGAAGTTTTTAGGTTTGTTTATTGACAATAAACTTTCATGGAAGTCACATATTGATAGTATTTGTCACACAATATCTCGAAATATTGGTGTTATTAATAGAGTTAAATATTATTTTTCTATTCCCACCCTTTTAATGTTATATTCAGCTTTGATTTTACCTGATTTGAATTATGGCATCATAGCTTGGGGGAACACACATCCAACATATCTCGACAGACTGTCCCGTCTCCAGAAAAAAGCTCTTCGAATAATTTGTCATGTTTCTTGGAGAGCCCACACCGATGTTTTATTTTCTGAAAACAAGATTTTAAAGATTACTGATATTTATTATTATTGTCTTGGCCAATTTATGTATAAACTTTCTAATAATTTGTTGCCGTCTGTCTTCACAAGCATGTTTGCGAGAAACCGCTCGTTCCATAAATATCCAACTCGTCACTCAGATGAATTCCATCTGCCTTTAACTAGAACAATGTTTACACAGTCTATATTTACATTTGCTGGACCTACATATTGGAACAACCTTTCTAACAGTTTGAGGACATCTCCAAGTTTAAGTTCTTTTAAGAGTAATCTGAAGAAAAATATTTTGAATAGTTATAAGAATTGTTGATTCTTTATTGGTTGCAAAGAGGTGTAAAATCCAACCTTATATTCTATAGGAATTACAGCTAAGCGGCTCCATCCATCCACTACCTCTCGTGTCCTTCTATTTTTTTTTGTCTTTTATCTTCACTCCACGCATTAAGCTGCTTTCTCTCCCCCCCCCTCTCTCTCTCATACACACACACACACACACTCACACACACACACGCACACACACACACATACTATTCTGTTTCTCTCCTCTCTTTTCCGGCATGACAGCGACTTAGTGTAGGGATTGTTCAGGGTTTTTGTTTCGGATAAGTTAGGTTATAGGTGTTTTTGTCTTAGTTTCTTTGTTTCATCCATTTTCAATGCTTATCATTCTATCGATCATATAATTTCTTGTATTACGTGTGGGGGGAATGCAGCCTACAAGCTCAGCTTTTTAGCATTCCTCCCCATTTCCAACATTTTCCTATACCTACAAGTTTTCTGTAAATTTATCCTTTACTTTGTATGATGAAATTTATGCACTGTATTCAATTTTTGTAATATATTTATATGTTTTTGTTGGAAATGAAAAATAAATGAATGAATGAATGAATGAATGAATGAATGTACAGACCCATTTCCCGAGAATAATGTATGGTGAACATTTACATAATAATGAACTCAGTAGGTCATATATACTAGTATGTCGCAACTATAAGGTCTATATACTATAATTGTCATACATGTACTCGATTTCCGTAACAGTGTTTCAAGATGAGTGCAATCGCCCCCCCTTTTTTTTGGGGGGGGGGGGGGAGTGAAAGATCGATCGATGGGGGATGGGGTGGGGGATATCCATTAAAGGCTGCATCCAGAGAACACAGCACAGTGGCTAGGGATATACGTGTGCCATATTGTGTGTTTTGATTTCCAAAACGTATACTCATTCATTACTGCAGTCTTAAGAGAAAGGTGTCGTTCAATATTAAAGTGGACTCTAAATAGAGTGAAAGTGACCAACGTCTACCTACTACTTATCGATAGAAGTAACTGCAGTCAAACTGTACTGGGAGTTGGCACTATGTGTGATGTGTATTTCTCTGTCTTCTACACCATTTTAATCCGACGTACAATGTACACACGCTGATCCATTCGCTCATATACGTACGCCTCACTACCAACTACATGTAATACCATTTGCAGTTTGTTATTCCGAAGGCTCATCAATCCGAAAATGAAGTAAGTTTCGCTATTCCCAAGGTTTTTTAACCAGGAAATTAAGTAAGGTTCCTTATTCCGAAATTTCATTTATCCGAAAATTGGGGGGGGGGGGAGAAATGAGTTTAGCGAGTTTGTTATTCTGAAGGTTTGTTAAAGGGATCGTATAGTTTTGGTTGATACCTAATTTCAGGTTTCTAACATTTTTTGGTGAGATAATGAGAAACCTCTTATCAAATATGAAAGAGCATGTAATTCTATGAGGAATTCAACGTTTACTTGATGAAAATTGGTTTTGAAATGGCTGAGATATAAAAAAAGAGCGATTCTAAGAAAGTGTGGGACCCACACTTTATTATGATCGCTTAGTTTTACTTTGTTTTTGGATGTTTCAGTCATCCCAAACCCGATTTTCATCAAATAAACTTTAATAAACCTCTTAAAATGGTATGCTCTGTACTCTATCATTAGTGTTTTCTTGGTATCTCGCAAAAACTTAAAAACCCAATTTTCATCTCTACCAACACTGTACCATCCCTTTAATCCGAAACGAAACAAGGTTTATATTTCCGAAGGTTCGTTAGTACGCGCTTTCTTTTCATTTTCGGATTAACGAACCTTCGGAATAATGAACATCACCCGTCATAACCAACCATTCATCAAAATCGGTGTTGTTTCTGACCATCCATCAGAAAGCAAAAACAGAAACAATGTTAGTATTTATTATTTACCAGTAAACACTCTCATGACAAATAAAGTGAACAAATGGAAACCAGTTTTCTGAATTATCTTTTCATAACTACAAGCAGAATTTTATTGAAGAGAAACTAATAGAAACAGCGTGCGCACTCAGTGTTGTTCTGTCACGCGTAAAGGCAGTCTCGATGCTTTAACATTGTTATTTCACTAGCCCCAGCAGTGTTCCTTGTCTTGTTATCATTATGATTTTCTTGATCAGACTGAAAATGCCTATCAATTATTCTGCAAGTAAAAGACTTTATTATTTTTTTAGGGGGGGGGGAATAGTCAAAGACAGAGTCAGACGTCAATAGCCATTCAAAGACATGTCACTTTCACAGTCACCAGGGTTCCCACAGAAATTTGAAAACAGAATTCCATGACTTTTCCATGACTTTTCCATGACTAAATTGCTGCTTTCCATGACTTCCTTTCTGGCACGGTTTCCAAAATCAGACACGTTATGTTGGCCTCCACCTCCCCACAGCCATTCGTTTCACCCACTCTCTTACTCATGACATGTACATCTATTATCATTAGTATATGTCCCGGGAGTTATGTAGAATTTGGGATGTCACAAAACTGGGGAAAATGGAAATCATGAACACCAATTATATTGGCAGAGTATATGATCACAGGGTATGAGAGTTGCGTGACACGACAAACTCGAAAGCTGCCATAGCCAAGAGGTAAATGCAATTCCATGACTTTTCCATGACTTTTCCCTGACTTACCATGACCACAAATTTTTCCAGGATTTTCCATGACTGTGGGAACCCTGGTCACTTTAAAGCGGGCAGTAAATTGGCAACAACACGGCACTGAAAGTGTCCACTATTTGTCCACAAATGTCCATTATTTAAAAATCATGTGCATTCAACGCATAACTGCAGGTTCTATAACTAAAACATCGGCAAATAAAGTAAAAAACGCACATCTTCCATCACATCAACAGGCTTATACCAATCACGGGAATAAAGTTTAATACAAGAACACATTTTACACAGTCGTGACAATTACTAATGTTGATTACACGATGAACATTTCTAATGGAATTCTCCCAGAATATGTACCGCAAAACTTTTGAAAAACCCATATTTTTTTTTTCAGTAATACTTTATACGGAGAAATTTGTTTTGTGTAAGGTGACACAAAATCTGTGAAAAGAACTTCCTCTTTAAGAGGACCCCAGAGTTGGATGGAGCATGTTAACTCGTGATTTGAAATGTAAACTTCCCCTTGTCCAGTTTCGAATAAACTCAAACTGTTTCTCTGTTAACTTTTGAGCAACTAAACGGGAATTTGTTGTACTTTCCTTCAATCTTGTTTTATGTTAGTTTAGATATTTGCCATTTGTTGTAATTCTTATGTTTTCTTGTTTAATGTGAACATTGTCATATAATCTGTAATAATTGTATGTATCGACGTTATATTTACGTTGTTCACGAATTTGCACTAAGAAGAACAGGCTTGCTGAAGCAAACTACTATCGAGGTTAAATGAACTAGAACCAGCCATGCGGTGACTGGATCGGCATTAATATACTTATCATTGTGTGTACTATACAATACAATATATCATACCACTCTTCGTTGGTCGCTGACACTAGTTTTTTTGTTTGATAAGTCGGTAATATCTGATACGGTAGGACGAGCAAAGCAAGTGAAGGGCAGATTTATATTTTACTAAGGTGGGGGGGGGGGTAGGGTTTACCCAATAACAATGGGTCATATCAAGAAAAACAAAACAAAAGTCTTCACTTTTTACTGCCACTTCTCTCCCCAAATCGGCTGACAAGAAAAAAAAAAGTCTTCATTTTTTTTTTGAAACAGAGTGCTAGGAACATATTTTGTATATGCTGCACACATTGTGGCGTTTTCTATGCACATCAAATTTTCACTGGCCAGCCCGGGGAAGGGGCGGTGGGGGGGGGGGGGGGGGGGGGAGGTGAATCCCCTAACCCCCTCCCCCCATAGATCCCCCACGGCAAGTGGGTGTTAGATAAGTTTCCCTTTAGAGTACTAGCATGTCGCTCTCATAGAAACCATGCATATATTACGACTTGCTGACATTATCAGGTAGAGTACATAGATTAACAACGGATAGACAGATCACATAAGTCTACTGTTGGTAAGAATTTCATTTCTTCCGTAACAGCCTAACATTAGAATCAAAGTTTAGTGTAGTGAATATCAGGTATTTAAAATCTTACAATTTTCATCGAAGCATATGGATTTTAAAGATATCACTTACTAACTTTTTCATGTAAAGTGCAGAATACAATATCAAAGTTACGACAAAAAAAAGCATGGAATTTTAACTCCATGGTACAATAAATATCTATAACACTAAAGGAACCGACTGCACAGAGAACGACGTACAGTAGGTTATGTAGACGTGAAAGTGCGTGAAATTGATATTGACTATGATTTTCCATCTTTTCTTTTTATGTACAACAATGATACCATAAACAACTTCTTTAAAACATTTGTTTTAAAGAAGTTTATTTTCAGCCCTAACATGATACAATGCACATAATATCATTTCCTATTGCGGAGCCGAAGGCGAAAAATTGTTACAAACATAATAACAGGCGATTTCATAAACTGACGGTCTTAAGATTTCCGAAAATATTCCTTGTTGGGCATTTTACGTCTTTTATTTGAAACGTCATGTAATGTCATTATCATACTTAAGACATATTATTAACAGCGTGTTTCGATTGCTATTGACTTCCGCTAGTACTAATTTGGCTGCCATTGTTCAACCAGAGCCGATTTCTGAGCCTTACATTCATGACACAATAAGCCAGTTCGTAGTTCCACTTTGTGCAAGAGCGGGAAAAAAAGGTTATTCTTGTTATAATAGGCATGTTGCTTGACATGTCACTGAGATAAGCATCTGTGATGTAGTCTAATGATCACTCATGTACTCCCTCTTAATGGTGCCTGCCAGCACATCCACCCCACAATAACAAAATGTTGACTAAAGCCTATTATTTGGCTACAATTACAAGTACATTTATAATACTCGTGAACACATTTGATACACAACAATAAAATGATGCATCCCAAATTAAGTTGACGGACCATTCTGGTCACGGTCTACGCACGTTCATTTTGTTTCAACATGAATTCCATAAATTGTTATGTCGTGCAAGTTGTGACATTATGCTGCTTTGAAAACGAGTGAAGTGCCCAACCAACTGAGAAAAAATAAGAAATTTCATTTATTTCATTTGGTAAAATGTGCACATGACTGAGCTACACTGTAATTACAAACTGGCTTATTCTCTGAATGGGAGCTATATGAGACAATTCAAAGATAAACACTGTCCTTATAGAGGGTGTTATCTAATTTCTTGTGTTCTGAACTCATTTTGGCCCATAACTAGTAATTGTGTGACGCAGTGCGATTTTGAACATAATAATGATAACATTATTATATATATGTCTCATGTGCGTATGTGTATGATAAAAACCAGTGTCACAGACACTGTTTCTATGATGAATGAGGGCATGCTGCTTTGCCGGTCATGAGACCAAAGATAACTTGTTTATTTTACGAGAAACCTAGAGTTTGTTGTTGCTCCGGCGGATTGCAAGCCTATCGAAGATGTTCTGTAATTTGACAAGATTCCTGGTGCTGGGTCCATCGACATCTTTGCTGCCATTTAGACCAAAAATCTTCCCGTCTCCAAGGGGTAGGGGCACATCGAGCACAAGGAAAGCCTGAGAGATTCGACCTGCTCCATTCTGAAACAAAATCAGTTGAAAATAGTGATAACACTCAAAATGATTAACCTATAGGGGCATTTCATGAACAGATGAAGCGTTTTGGTCGAATATTTTTTCTGACAAACTGTTACAAGCTACTGAAAACCTTGCATCTGATTGGGTGAAAGCACATTGTATTGTCCTACAACTTTGTCGGATAAAATGCTTCATGGAATGCCCCCAGGTCTGCACTCGAAAATTCAGGTTTATGACATCCGCTCAAATCTTTGCTTAAAAAAAGAATCACTACATAGATTCCGCTTGTACTTTTGACACTGGTTTGTTTAATCACGCATTTACTTTGGTTTTACATTACTCAAAATCAAGACTTTGCGGTCGGATTGCCTGATCTGAAAGTAATGTCGTGACTCAGAATCAGCTAAACATGGAAGAACGTGATGTATGCTGTAGAATTCAATATGTTTTTCGTTTGGAAATAAATCTTTCAAAATCAGTGATAGCATTGCGTCGTTCTTACTGTTTGGACAGCCAGATTCTCAACATGAAGAAATTCTTCAACTTTCAGTCCCTCGGAGTAGAGTGATGTCATCGCGTCTGCCAGGTCACGTTCAATGACCTTTAGCTCGTCATCATCAAGGTCACGTGAGTAACTCGACAACCAATTACACATGCGCTGTGGTGCAGGACTTGGGAGCGTAGTGAAGGGAGTTATTAATGAGGTGGTGAGTTCGAAGTTTACACTTTCTGTGAAAAAAAATATATATAATTGGGCAATCTAATTTAGGCATCGGTAAAACATACCAAAGTTTCTTTTTTTCTCTCATTCGTTGTATTCAAAAGTACCATCAGTAATTTACACACCAAGTTTAAAGTTTCTACACCGTCGCTTTGCTCCCCTGGTGTCTCCTGCCTTTTTATTTTGATTGAAATTTGATTATGTCATACAAGACTTTAGTGCTCAACATGTAGTCATTGTGCGTAACAGCAACTTTAATTAAACAATTCCATAAAGGAAAATTTCAACAAGATGGTGCTATTTCTCAGACTGATCAAAGGCCCGTTAACCTAATTGACACAAGAAAGAAATATCACTCAGTTGAAATGACTCGTTATGCAATAACGTTTCTGGCGGAATATTTGACTACTCTTCTCACATGCAAAAGAAATCACGGCAGACCACTAAGAATGGGCGAAAAGGCTCAGTATACCCTACAAATAGTACAAGATTGATAGTAGCCCATGTGAACGGATAAAGAAGACAATTATTTTGAATTCACCTCTAGTCTTTGTCTCCGTAGTCTCTTGATTCTGTCGTCGCTTGTACTGAGTGTAGATGGTGGAGATGGTGTAGAGATATGGGTTGAGGGACGAGTTTACGGGCATGATGAACACTGCCGTCCAGGCGTATACCTTTTGCAAATGTTAATAAGCAGAAAGCTGCATCAGCAAATGTCGTTAGGAGTGTATATTCTACCTCGTTACCATAAAGAAGAAAATACAAACAAAACTAAACTCAACAGGCGAATATGAGCGAAACATGGCAATAATGACGACACTTTCCTAAAATTCTTCAGTGGATGAGAATCTATATCCGTACATTAAGAAAGCGTGGAATTCACGCCCTATGTAATCCTGGCTCGAGGTGGGTGTAAACTGGCATAAGGACATGAAGGAGTTTATAAACGTTGCTTCGTAACTTCAACACATTATCACAGATTATAAAAAGCGCTTACTACCTTATCTGACAAAAACCATTTCATTCCAGTCATTGGCAACAATGCTTTTCCCCCCAGAAGGATAATGAACACGATTTAGATTTTAAAAGATGATTCAATTAATCATTATGAAAATGCGCATAATCAGATCATTTAGGGAAGTCACGTGGATATTACTGTTACCTCTGCTGGCAGGTCAAGACTTCCGGCAGATGACATCAGCCCCATTATGATGATTGGCATCCAGCAAAGCAGGTCAGTACCGACAATCAGAGCCATCTTGGTGGCCAGTTTGATCTCTTCTCTCAGACGTTTGTCTTCTCGCCCTTTAGCACTCCGTTTTCCCACCTTACGCTGTGACGTTTTGACAGAGAGGAAAATGGCGACATAGGACCAAAATGTAATGATGAATGCGACGAAATTTGCGCAGATGAAGATGGAGAGTGAATAAAGCCATCCAGATGGTCGTTGTGACGTCAGAGGCAGGGCAAGACAGACACCTGTCTGACCATAGAATTCACCATTAAAGTACGAACTTAAAACAATGGGTAGGAGGCTGAGTAGGAATGCAGTCATCCAGATGAAAAGCTCAACCAAGTGACTTGTCTTCGGCGCCAAATGGAGGCCTCGTTTGAAAGGCGCCACCACGTGCACACACCGGTCAAGGCTAATTAGCATCACCATGAGAACCGAGGCCTCGCTTGAAATAACGGAGACCATTCCTGCGAAAATACATAGAGTGCTAGCTTTCCAATCTTCTGCACGGAAGGCGTAGTCTCCTCGGTAGTAAGCATCAGCTCCAGCGATGGTGATCATGTAGAGTCCCATTAGGAAATCAGAGACGGCCAGGTTAGTGATGAGGCTCGCTTGGACGTTTTCCTTTCGTTGTCGCCTCTTCTGCATCAGTCGGTAGCCAATCACAAAGGCGTTGCCCACGAAGGCACTGATGCCTAGGATCCAGATGAAGACGCGTAGAACAGTGTTGGCCATAAGATCATTACAGGAAGAGAATGGATCTTTAGGCGCATCACATTTCACGCCAAAGACTTCAACAAGACAACAGAAGGCGAACTTGTCAGCGTGACTGGGGAAAAATAACAGCAAAAAAGTGAATAAGACTGATGTGATATTGCTGTAATGAATGTCTTTAGTCAAATGTTAGTGAAAGTGACAATATTATTGTAATATCATTTTGATCAAGCTTGTAAAAGTATTCTGTAGTAAGAATATCTATAAAGTATTTGTCTTTTAATCGTTTTTAAACTTTTTAAACGAGAACTGTAGAATTGTTTTTCTTACGGAAAATACAGATACAGATATAGACAATGATACAAACACGAACACGTGCCTCATTCAGACAGCAATAGTACTATGGTAAGCTGATAAAATTGACTGATATTCTCATATACACCCTATCATTACAAAAATAAATAAACACAAAAACTTTGTGACTTTCGGGTAGGATGTCTTTCTTTATGAAACACGTCTGAGTACTTACATGATTTTTATATTCAGACCTGTGAAGGCATTTATGTTTGCATCCACTTCCATGTTAGTTTCTCGGATGTCCCTGAAAATAATCGAAGGATTGTGATAAAACAACATCAACAGAAAGCGAATGAAAAAAAAAAGAGTTTCACAATATGATTCAGTTTATTCACATTGTCTATTCAAATGGCACGTAAAGCAATCATTGGAAATGAAAAAAAAAATCATATTCATCGGCCCCAAAATGAAGTTAGACATTATCTTACTTGCTATCAACACTATAAACGAGTGAGTGATAAATAAACGCATCTATTTTATTCACAATCATGTGCAGCGAATGAGCCATTCCCGAAGTATTACGGAAGCACACTGTACAAACAACAGGAAATGAACCAAACTGACATTGTATTATCACTTGCTGTCGATCCATTACATCGTGTACATGCAAAGCAGAAACAAATCGTTTACCTACAATACGTTTTAAAAGCCAAAGAGTAGGACTCACAATTCTTCCAGTTGGGCCAAGTCAGACAAGGTATCCATCTCAATGATCTCCAACGGATTTCCGGACAGGTTTCTTGAAATGACCAAATTTATCAAAAACTGATAACTACCTCTAAGTATTTCTCTATCAAAACGTAATCAAGGAAAGTTGCGAGGTTTAATGCTTCGCCAATCTGTCTGGTTTTAGAATTCAAATATCACTTTCTTTCTTTCTTTCTTTTAAATCACGACGACACTGTGTATAAGGTGGTGGAATACACATCTAAAAAAACAAAAATCAAATAATATGACAGGTTCTCAATGCCGTATACAGGGATACTTGTGGATCGTAAGACAGGATGGTTATTCTCTTATGCACTCGTACACTGATAGGTTACATTAAGCTTACACTTATTAAGTTTATGAACATAATGACCTGGTAATAAAGGACTACACTCGTGTATTAGTCAAATCTAAATAAACGTTGGAAGATATCGCTATAATGAAACTTATCACTCCTCCAGCTATTATAGGTTATGAGCATGAAGAGTGTTTCCATTTAATGACTGTCACAAGGAATGTATGACTAAATTAATGATTCCATGCGGCATAAGGAACGTAGATAGCCTACAATTTTAGCAGGTGATTCAGCCCCTGGAAAGCGTCTCTGCGTAGTGATGTCAAGCCATTGTTCGATAGTGTTCTGGGATAAGAACAAAATAGATTTTCCGTAAGTCATGACGATATAAGCATAACTTCATAAAACAAACATTTCTCTTTTTTTTCTCTCACAAAACCTCATTCACTTTTTTTAAAATTCATAATCAGTGCGCATTTTAGCAATACTGGCTCCTGACTGATGCAAAACTAAGACGTTGCTGCTCTTTTTTTTACCTCAATTTGATATAATGCTTTACACAATTGGATGAATACTGAGGAAACATTGGGAAGATGGTGACTCCCTTCATGTAAAATATCCAAGCTTTCATGAGGTCATTTCATTTCATTGGCTGATATTGCAACAAAGTAATTACTGTTTGGCCAGTATACTACTTGCATGAACAGGGATTGTACAAGCGAAATGAAATCGTAGAGTTTATCAATACTCACCAACAAATTATTAACGTTACTAAAGCGACGTAATGTTCATTTACATTCACATACATTCTTGACTCTCTGTCAAGCTATATCAGCTGTCATAGGGCAGAAATTGCACCGAGATAATATTTCAAAGCCAAAATAAAGCTTTTAACTTACAATTCACGCATGTTTGTGTTATTTCTAAAGGAACCAGCCATGAGAGAAACAACACCAGAATGGCTCATGTCTCTACATTGGGGAGAAGACAGGACAAGGTTAGCAACCGAAGAAAATTAGATGATATTCAAAGAAAAAACTGTGGCGCTAACGTATAGAAGATAAGATTACAAAGCAGAAATTCAGCCAAGGTAAATATGTTTATGTTTCATGCAATTTACAAATTAGAAACAAATGTACTAATAAGAGATTAGAATGAAATCAGGTCATCATTTCTAAACGACAATGGTATATCAAACGTTTTAAATTTTAAACTTCAAATCATATTTAGTGAAATCCTTTATATTCTTTTTTGAAACATACAATACAATATGACGAAAGGAGAGTAAGAGCAAGTTTTCTAATATTTCAGTTTTTCACTTTCACTATCCTATCATGAATATCGACTTGTTCTCACCAATATTGGAAATACCATATATTTTTCTTAAACTGTGGCATTCCGATTAGATAGATCAACCAAGAAGATAACGCTACCGCCAAACCAAGAAGGCTGATTGTGTCATTAGCATTGGCATCATCACAGATTAGGAATCAAAATATGTTTCATAACTTTCCAGTCACTTTATGATTATTGAATCTTACTTTCTCTATACGTCCTTTCCATTTGTTCAGGCAATAACTTCCATAACCGTGTGCTTCAAACAGGTATCTTTTATACCTTCCTTACGTAAAAGTTCTCAGATTCACTGCAGTTAGTTTACATTCTGTTTTGCTATTTCAGTTCAGTTCAAATTCAGTTCAAATCTATTTCATATTTCCATTTTCTCAATGATGAGATTACAAAATTATTGACAGCAAAACAGGAATACAAAATATATACAATCATGTCTTTTGATTGTAGAAGAAAAAGAAAAAGAAAATATACTTGACACAAATTTGCATGGTCATATCGTGTGAAAATGTCACTAGTAAGTATAAGAAATATGATGGGGCCTACATAAAAGCTTTAAAGCTTGTATTTAATAGATAAGTTGAGTAACTTTCAAGGCAATTCACTCATTCTTACAAATATACTAAGAAGGGGTTTTCAGTGGGTGAAAAACTCCAGGTTGTGTTGCTGATTTGACCAGACGTCAGAGTCAGTGAAACGTTTTCCTCCTGTAGATTGGCGTCCATCGATAGAGACCTATTAATCAGTTCAAAAAGCAAGAAAAAAATATTTTTTTTAGATGTAGATATGCAATGAAAAACATGAATGTTATAGATTCTATGAAAGAAAGGTGAATAATGAATGAAACAACCACCAGTCGGCCGTATGGAAACACACATTCATATCCTGTGAGAATTTAAGTAGTTGTAATGTATGAAAAATGTATCATGGTCTAAATAGTTGATTGCACTTTAAGGCAACGTTTCGTCACGATGCGAAGTCATGATATGACTATACTTCTCCCTAATTAAATGGTGGCATAAACAGTATTCTTTTTTTTTTAATCATAAAGAATAAAGCTCGTACATTTTCCTCAGCTGTCTTGGCAGGGCACCAGTAGCGAGACTTGTGACATTACAAACATAGGTCAGGCCGTTGCAGCGGCATTCTGGCGGACATGATTCTGCACAAGAAAAATGATATAAACAATTATTACATGCCCTCCGTGATTAGCAATCCGAAGGTAAACGGTAACACTGTACCATGCAAAGCTAGGTTTGTCTCCCTCAACGGTAAAATATCGCCATAAGATACAAAGTGTATGTGACGACAGGATTGAGTTTTCAGGAGCAACTAAACAATAAATATGCTCAGTTCATTTCCTGCGAATGTAGAAATTGTAGTTACAAGAGCGGCTCACTCGAAAAGATTTCGTTTGAGTGAATTGTCATTTCACACTAAGTATTACATAAAATATATTTAACATGAAGCCAACATTGTTATAAAAGCAAGAAGAAACGAACAGAAATACAAACAATATAAGAAAGTTATTTTGAGTAATAGAACAAATGGAAAATTGATCAGCTAAATCAGACTCCTTGATTGAGGTCAAAGGCATTTCAACAGAAGACCTAAACCGAGTTAAGACAAGTTAACCTTCTGAATTCTATACACTCTGTAGAACTGACGTTCCATCTTTCACCATAGTCATGCACTGACGAGTAGAATATTTCTGCCCCCTTTTCACATAGTGGAATTTCCGCACGTCTTTTAAGCCACGTGGAATATCAAGACGTTCTCCTCCTGACAAAATAGTAATCATTCATACTATGTAATATACGATCATGACTACATAAGAGTAAAATAATCATAGCACACTGTATACACGCACAAGCGTACACACGCACACACGTACACACACACTGACGCACTTACCGCAGTACAACTCGTCATCCATCTCGGGACAGTCTATGGTATTATCGCAGACAAGCTCTGGACTGATGCACTTCAGTTTGCCGTGACAATGGTACGTGCCACTTGGGCAGGTGAAAGTATCTACCAGTATCAAATAACACACAAAGCATTACAAAGACTCGCGATAGGGAAGACCCTGAATGATCAATGCAAGGCAAAGCTTTACCACAATCTGTGTGACAAATGAAAAATCTTGAAACGTTGATATAATCATGCCACCGGTACTTCAAAGACGCTGATTGACGGTGATTATGAAAATGATTCAGCAATACGGATAATGACACTTTCAGAGAAAATAAACGTGATAAAACAATGCTGCAGGTATTACGTGACAAAGTAGTCACAATTTTTATTCACATCGCATGGACTGTCTGTTGAAGTCCACGATAGTCTCTAGGCTTATTCAAATAACGAGACGAAGAAACACGCGATGACAGATGAATAACTGGAACTGCTAGGCAGACCTTCATGATATTTCAGTAGATAACTAACACAGTGAACTTACTACACTGATATTCATCCTCTCCGTACGGACAGTCCATTACGCCATCACACCGATACTTCAGGGGAATGCAATACGAGTCGACGCACTTTATTGTGAACTCGGGGCACGTAAAGTTTTCTAGGAAGACAAGAATTACCACATAGTAAACAGCTAGAATGATTGGTCTGTAACTGGTCTGTACAAATTATAGAAAGAACGGTGTTACTGCATGGTATCCTGGATGTGTGCCTTGCTATGTGCTATATTCGGGACAGGTTATTTACACGAAAATAAGAAAAGCCAATGCTGGTTGCAAGCAGTGTCAATGGTTTTACATTTAAAAACAAGCCCTATATAATCATTATGATATTTAACATGAGCACAGAACGTACTTTTCCATGAAGTTCACTGATTTCACTTACCTTTCAAACAATTACTTACTATAGCGACTCTATCAGCATGTGTGGTAAGAAATTGGTAGAATAGAAGAAAACGCATGATATAACCACCCCCCCCCCCCCAAAAAAAAAACCAACAAAAAACTTAACAACTTAAACACACACACCAAGTCTAAAAGATAGCACTAACCACAGCTTCTGAGATGTGTGACGTCACGGCAGCCTCTTACAAACCCATACTGGTCGAAACCATATAGGCATCGTACTTCATCAGGTAAGCAAACGCCATTCTCGCACTGTACTTCATGACAGGTCTCTTGTGCTGGATTTGCGTATAAATTCAAATTTTTAGACAAGCAAATTACTCTTGTTAGCAGCTCTGTATCGTGGAACAAGGTCCATTAAAAAAAAGAAATGTTCCGTTGTAAACAAATTTTTTTTTTTTCACTGCAATTGTATAATCGCATCTGGAAGACGTTTGATACAACCATTTTATTTTAATTGGTTATCGTCTGTATCATGTGCAATTCTGTACTTTTTATCAATGTCTGTCAACCATGAATGTTCATTATTGACTATATATCAGATAAACAAATGAGTGAAAAAAAACCAAACAAACAATGCTCCAATCACATAGATGCTTGCTTTAAGCAAGGATAACTCTCATACGCCAGTCGAAAATTCTGGCAAGGTCATGCTAATGGTATCACGATGCTAAGAACGATGAAAGTAATCGCTCTATATGACTGTTTCTCATCAGCAGCTGCATGAATCTGTATCTGTTCCGATGTTAAAAATAAACAAATAGTATTACACTGTGCTTTTTTGTTTTTGTTGTGGAAGAGAAAATACATCAAGAAAGGAAGACATGGAGAACTTACGACATTTCTGTTCGTCCTCATGAGTATTGCCGATACAGTCTACCATACCATCGCACCTAACTGATATGGGAAGGAGAGTCCCATCATAGCATTGGAAGGCACTCGTCTGGGTGTAGTCATCTTTTTCTGTTTGCATTGAAAAAAAAAAACACACGAAATTTTCGGCAATGTTTTAACCTCTTCCGTCCACGATATGGGGATTTCGTGCACATCCATTGCAGAATATAATAGAGCCCCCACAAGAAATTGTCATTAAACAGCAGATTATAACTATTTGATTACAAACGAGATAATTCGGACAAATCATTGCAAAATTGAAACTTGCAGAACACAGATGTTATTAACTTGGAACCAAAGTGTTTTTTTTGGGGTATTTTGAGTATTCATTTTCTTCAACCATTTCTTGCTCCAGTCATTTTGTCTTTCTGAGGATATCCTTGAAGAATGCGTTGTGATAAAAGTATCGGTCGACTGTACGCTAATGCACGAGGAATTGAGAGGGAAAAGGGGCTGTCTCTTATGGTGGTATCGATAGTTGATCTAACTGGAATCATGGAGCTTTATTTGTTTAGTAGCTCCGTGCTGGAATGCTGCTTCATTATCTCCAATGAATGCAGTAGGGTTAAGAAAAATAACCTCCCAGAGGTTTCATAGTAAGACTTGTAACTTGGAAGGAATGACTTGATGTGAAGTTCCTACACCATGATTGTTATAAGTACCACAGTTTTCTTCATCCGATGCATCCCGGCAGTGGGTGATAAAGTCACACCTCTTTTGGAGAGCGATACACTCTCCACTGGTACACTGGAACTCATCTGACGTGCATTCTGGGTACTCTGCAAAACATAGCACACTGCTCAAATCACTCTCTTGGGGTAAAGTCGTTTCAAGAAGGATGTGCTTTTCAATTTACTGCAGACACTATACTTGAAAATTTGCCTGCACCAACGACCATGAAGAACACATGCATTGACTTGTTCATGAAACACATTGCCTGCCGTTTTAATGCGTACGCTTAAATAAGATTAGAAGTACGCTAGCTAGAATGTATGATGATGGTAACTTGGAGGGAGAAATACTACAAATACGATATCATCATCAAGACAACCATGAGTAACTGTCTATGCAAGTGCATATTGTCTAAAATGGCTCACTAAGAATGGCGCTACTGTCTATGGGAATATCGGTGCTTATACCTATCAGCCACGTGTTATTTCTATTTTTCGCAAAATATCGACCATTTTCAATTGGAATTTTTCATAACCTTAATTGTATTATTATGAAGAGCACTGGTAGCCATAGATATGACCATGCAGTCATTTATTGGAACTCCTCCCCCTTTTTACTAACTACCTTTTGCGTTATACCACATCATACATTATATTACATGAAATATTCCGAAACTTTCTCAAAAATATGAAAGGATTTCTCACCGCAGTTATTTTCATCGGAGTTGTCGTTACAGTGTGAAACAGTGTCACAGTAAAACGACACAGAAATACAGGAACCATCGCCACACTGGAACTGGGAAAAGTCGCACTCACCATCTGAATGGTAACAGCGAAAACGATGTTGAATGATATGAATCGTATTAATTCATTACCTCAATAGTCTGGCTGCTCGAGATCCAACCTTGTTAAACCGTCCGCCCAATACTTTTGATGGTTTTATCCTATTTCGAGGGTGCTGAAAACGAATATATGTGTGCGAAAGAAATGTGTCTTGGGTGCCTTCAGGTGGGAGTAGCACCGTCTGATGTTTGAGTGTTTATTGAGCACACACTAAATCTTATTTGAGTTATTGAAATACATACCGGGTGAAGTTGTTATACTCTACCAATTTTTTTTTCCATCTGTTGAACATTATTGAGGTGTAACAACTTATCTCAATAAATTTTCAGTTTAGTTATGTTTTGTTACGTATACAGAAAGTCTGATTTATAATGTCATGAGGTTTTCTAACCTTTAAGCTTATGTGCAGACATCAACTGATCAAGGATATGCAGATGTTAAAACTACGCTCTAACAATGAATAAATTGAATCAGTAGTTGCATTTGAGCATTTAAATTATACATGGAAAATTGTTAAGTTGCATGATATACCTTTATGTATCAACGCTCAGTGCTTAAATCCATTTACTTCAATGAGAAGTAACCTTGCATTGTAGTGAAGAGTAAAGTCAATTTATGCCGTTTATTCATGATCGGTGCTGTTCATGTGATTGCACGTCATAATACATCTATGTTTGAAAGATACTGTTAATCATTTGAGGCAGTTATTTAAAAAAATGTTCGAAATATCACATTTGATGCATCATGTGTAGGTCAGTTGTATCACAAAATATCCTACCAGATTGATATTTCACAATACAGCCTAAAATATGAGGAGATAAATTGCTGTTTTCCTCAATAAACCAATATACCATTGGGAGCAGTGATTGTTTCATCTGCAAATGGTAAATACAACTTTTGATATGTTGTATCACAAAACATCCTACCAGATGAATATTTCGCAATAAAGCCTAAAATATAAGGAGATAAGTTGACATTTCCCTCAAATTAACCAATATGCTATTGGGAGCAATGATCGTTTCAAATGGTAAATAAAGCCCTTAATATGTAGCATCACATTAGAGTACAATACAGAGTACCGCGCACAATGCGCAAGACTTAATGACAAAGTTTTTACTGTTTTCAAGTAGCAGAGGGTTGAAATTATCCTCACAGAGAAAATGAAAGAAATTTCAATGTTTGTCCATGGAAGATTTGTACGAAAAAGTCCCGGTCTTCCCTATTTCTCGCGGCTACAGATACTTTTACAGATACTTTACAGACCCTTTTGTCCGGTGGTGTGTGGTTGCTGGGGTTAGTATGGATGAGGTTGATGTAGGTGGTGGTGGTGAACAGAGCGGTGGTGTGTGTGTTTCTGTGATGGGTGTGTCCGCGGTTGCGTGAGGGGCCTTTACTGCACGTCCGCTCATGGCGCCCACCAGGGAGTGCGGACGAGAATGACTCATATGAACATTGGGTATATAATTCGTTCTCGGTCTGCATTTGTTGAGGGTAATGCAGGTAGTGATGGCGGTAGTGGTAGGTAGGCATAACAATGATTAAAGACAATTCTACTTTGTGCAGAGTTTAAGCTCGTGTTATATACAAAAAGAGCTATTTTTGTGTCTTTTGTCTAAAAAAACAAACAACACATATCATATGTGCCTGGGAAATCGTTGATCACTGATTTCCTTTGGGTGACAGTACATGTATATGTTTGTTTCCATTCTGATTAGGGTGTGTTTGTGTGCATGAGTGTGTGTATGTATGTCTGTGTATATGTTTTCTGTGGGGGTGGGTGGGGTATACGTGTGTGTATGTTACTCATAATTGTAAAAAAAAAGTGGACAAGTTGCATTAAAAATGAAATAAACAAGAAATCACAACAGAAAAGATATGAAATGACTTTGAATGAAAATTTGACGAAAATGATTGCTAAAAGCCGAAATTGTTTTCGCTGTTATGTGTGCAGTGAGTGTGACGGACGAATTTGAATTGTAAATGACGAGAATGTGTGACAAATTACTAAACTGAGTAGACTTTTTTGAAAATAACCCCCCCCCCCAAAAAAAGAGACGAATTTGAAACTAGGATTGGCATATTCAAGATTTCTCGGTACAAAATTGAACTTCGCATCTATATAAATTGAATGAAAAAAATTTGAAAATAAACGGGAAAACCTGTATTTCAAAATCCTCAAGGATACAAGAGTTGAATCATCAAGATTCGAATTCAGCACCATTGAAATAGGGTAAAACCATTAAAAAAATCTGGTGGACGATAAACACGGTTATGCACAAAACGTGACATCCGTAATTAAATTACAAAATGTCGTCATCTCCCAAGAAAACTCTATAAGTCTATTTATCAACCCTTCCAACATAATTCGTCTTGGTTTTTAACTCTATGGTGGCAGAATTTTTCTGTGGTAGCACTAAATCCTTTATGAAAATAAGCTGCTGCAGTGTTTTGTCTAAGAAAAAACGTATCCACTACGTAAAGCAATAATACAAACAAAATTTGATAGCTGTTTTGTTTATGCCGACAGCACCTTTTTCTATTTTCATCTGCAATGTTATCTTTCATTCTTCTAAATTGCCTATTTCTTATTGTTCGTGCTCTTTTCTTTTCTTCTTGCAATAGGCCCTACTATAAGACCGTTCCTAACTTACCACAAAATCAAATCTGCATCAGCTACCTCTACTTTTGTCTTTAAAAACAAGAGAAATCATAGTTTGACTTGCACTTTGTTGCCTGATGTACATAAGGTTGATTCTTACCACTTGAACAGTTTGATTCATCACTCCCGTCATTGCAGTCCTGAGAAGCATCGCAGACAAATACGTCATGAATGAACTCCCCCGACGAACAACGGAATAGTCCTTGGAAAGACACGCCCCCGGTACCTGATGAACACATAGTTATCAACCAACTTGAACTTCTGAGTCTAAAGTATCATTATGAAAAATTATGACTTTCACTTATACAGGGGCAAAATGCACTGACACAACTACATAAATGCTAATTTCTTACCAGATATATATTCGGGAACTTTTCGCAAGTCTTTGTCCTCTGCAAAATAAAAACAAGGGGAGAGAAAGAAGAAAATTGATGAAAAATGAGTGACTGTAATTAGAAGTACTTCACTTATAAGTGGTTCACATACAAGCGAATTTCACAAATCTGCCTGTCCCAAGGTTATTGAAAGTGCAATAAATACACAGCATGGATTGAATTTAGCGATTAAAGAGTAATTTGGATTTAACATTACATATCGCGCGTTCAACATTACACTGCCGTAAGTGACAGAACTGGGCACGTTATGAAATACAAAGAAGAAATGTATAAGACTTGAATGCACTGGAACTGCGAGTGACTATCTGTCACTATATTTCGTTTGTTCTCTATTCTGCATAAAATTGTCTTTTATTGAGAGTGTGGTTGTCATATGACGCGAACAGATATAATCAATGTGAGAAAGCGTTGTGGTAATGTGGTAGAACGAATACCTAATGTGATAACTGCCTGACCTTTTGTACTACAATTCTAGGAAGGAATATAGTTGAATTAAGATCCTTGTGATTGTAGTTTATCAGCTACATAAAACTGATTTTTCGGACAAGAAAGAGCATTTACTGTTGTTGTTGTTGTTGTTGTTGTTGTTCAATGACAATTCGTTGAGAAGCCGTCGTAGTTTTTTCTTCGTTTAGACACGACGAATCAAATCAAGAGAACAACATTTTCACGGGCTGTTTTAGACTTGAAACGAAAGAAATAGGTATACTGACCGTTTATTTTGTCAGCTGGATACTCGCACACCATGCTGTAAGTGTTCGCCGAGGCGCAGGGGACGTCATGCCAGAGGTCCGTAGAAAGGTCGAGGACCTCAGCCAAATCTACTTGGAGTCTCACACAAGACTCTAGGGTAGCTCCGTTTGGCTGCTGGTCATCTTGACTATCACTGCAACAGAAATACACTTCTTACTTGATGCAGAGAGTTATTAATGAGATTCATGTAAATAAACCGTACAAAAATATTCATATATCATAAACATTGCAACAACAAAAAAATCAGATTATATTTTTATACTGCATCAGCAGCTTTTATATTACAGGAATCGTGCTCTTCTCTTAAAATACAATAAGCGTGGTAATACATCCAAATGCAAATGCTTCCTTGCTTGATAAAGCTTCAGTCTTGTCAAATAAATGAACCAAAAAGCTTGTAAAAAAACATATTTTCAATCAAACTCAATTTTTAGTTTCCATTCACGGGATGGAATGTAAAAAATATATGATAATCTTTAGTGTTTTAAGTAAATTTCCCACTTAAGTTACAACCTAGATTAAACCATTATTTCGTCATTTTCTTTATTTCCAATATAGAATTGACATCGCCGGTCTGCCTGAAGGTAGATGAAAGGTCTAGAGGTGAGTGTCAAAGAGGGTCATAGTATTAAAGGTTCTGTTTACATTTAGGAGCAGTGATTTAACAAATTTTTCAAGATACCACTTTTGATGCATATGTGTACAGGTCAGTTGTATCACAAAACATCCTACGATATAGATTTTTGCTATAAAGCTTAAAATGTAAGGAGATATCACTATTTTCCTCATTAAACCATAACTGTAGACGGTTTAGTCTGGACACATTTTTATCATAACTATTGTTCACATTTTGTGTATTTAACAATACCTAACATCGATTATATTGGTTCAAAATTTTACATTGGTTGTTTCTATCCCTAACTCACATTTTAGAACTATTTTGAAGCACTAATTCCAGGTTTTTGTTTCATCTGCAAATGTTAAATTAAGCCTTTAAGTCATCAGCCAGTGAAAGATGGCTGCATGGACTCACTCATCAGGTCGGAACCAGTCGGTGTAGCTCATCGGTGTACCGTCTGTCCACCGAAACACTCCCTTCCTGTCACGGTTACCTAGTCCTGTGAAGTGAATACAAGAGACAAAGAGGTCCAGCGCTCACCAGAATAATGCAAGTTCACCCTTCCACATATTGTCAATTTGTATATTCTGTCACACTGTTAAAATCTGCCATGGGGTTCTCTTAAAAGAAGAAGGTGAAAATGTCAAGGGTTTACGCACGACCCACGGACGCCGGACGGTGAATGAGAATCTTTTCCTCAGTTGAAAAAGGACAAAGAGGGATCTTCTAGCCCAACTTCAAAATGTTATCAATCAATTTTCCCTTTTTATTCTTTAAGATGGTTTTATCTGTGTTAATGCAAGATCGAGATTCATTTAAGATAATTCCAATACATGTACTATGATTTTCTGGTCCTGAAAGAATCCAAATTCAGGTAAGAAGGTTATTTCTAAACCAGAAGTTCATACGCCTAAAGGGGGTATCTCACTGAGCGGCGAACGTTTGCGAACGTAGCGAATTTGGGAATTCGCCAGGGTTCGTAAACGGTTGCAAAAGGTTCGTTAACATTCGCAAGAAAGTTCGCAAACGGTTTTTATTGTCGCAAACAGTTTTTCTTGTCGCAAAGAAATTTTGAACATGTTCAAAATTTCTTTGCGAACCTTTGCGAATTTGTATTTTCGCTAACAGTTGCAAACATTCGCAAACATTCGCAAAACACTCGTAAGAATTCGCAAACGGTCGTAATACGGTGTCGCTAACGTTTTTATAGGATTCGCCACTGCTAGCGAACAAGTAACCACATGGTTCCTATATAAAAGCTTCTGAAACAGACAAGGTTCCTCTCTAAGAAAGTTCTTGAAGCTCTTGACATCTCCATCATGATTGTAATTGCTTCAAAAGCTTTTCATATTGACTAAAGTCTGTCCTCTGCAACAAGCACTCTCTGACTCTCTTTCTTTTCTTCTTCCTTTCTTGTTTTTCTTTATTTTATTTCTCTTATGCTGCACAACTCTCTAAAAAAGAAAGAGTGAAAATGTTCACTCTTGAAGGAGTGAATTACAGAAATGAGTGAGTTTTGAGTGAAATTGGAGTGAATTTTGAGTGAAAATATCTATTTTCACTCATTTTGGAGTGACCTCAGGGATCACTCGAAAATCTTGGAGTGATCCCTGAAGTCACTCCAAAATGAGTGAAAATGAACATTTTCAGTCCAAAATCACTCTAATTTCACTTGAAACTCACTCTTTTCTGTTATTCACTTCTTCAAGAGTGAACATTTTCACTCTTTCTTTTTTAGAGAGAATAGCTGTAGCAGCAGCCTGACAAAGCAGCTCTTCAAGGATATCAATACCTTGAGCCTCTTCTTGGCAGAAATTTATTTCCATATCCTGGAAATCCATCTTGAACGGTTGTCACAAGAGATCTGAATTCAGTGGAAGGTTTTATGTCGTTTTATGGGTCTTACTATACACAATCGCCTGGTTCTTTTCTAGGTCCAAGAACATTCGCAAAATTGTCGCAAAGAATTTGCAAACAGTTGCTAATATTTGCAAAATTGTCGCTAACATTTGCAAAATTGTCGCTAACGTTTGCAAAATTGTCGCTAACATTTGCTAACATTCGCTAATAGTCGCCACCTGTGTTCGCAAACACTTTCGCAAACATTCGCTAAAGTGTTGCTAATTGTCGCTAAACATCGCTAAAAGTCGCTAACTGTCGCTAATGGCAGAAGCGAACTTTGATTTTTTGCAAACATTCGTCAGAAAAGTTGGCGAATCTTAAATTCGCTACGTTCGCAAACGTTCGCCGCTCAGTGAGATACCAGCTTTAAGGACTGTCTAGAACGTTGTTATCATTCTATCCAGAAAGATATTTTCTTGAATTCCTAATCCGTATCGCCTGAGACCATCCAGACACCAAGTTTAAGGTATGTCATTACAGTTTGTTTTTATTCACCAATGTATGTGTGTATTTCGTCCACAGAAACCCATTTTGTCGAGAGCATGTAATAGAGGAAAATTGTCTCTTCTTCGTCTCTGATGCTGACGAGATGTGTGGGGGCGGGCTTCATTTCTTGACAGACAGATTCAGCCTCGTTCCATGACGATGCGTTGGCTAAAGTGACAAACTTGTAGCAGGATCCTCGAAACAAATCCCATCCATCGAGACAATCGTATGCTTTAAAAGTGGAAAAGGTAAACGGAGACACGTAAGCCACGAGACGTTTAATGTTTAATCAGATAATCAGTTATCAATAGTCTGGACAACGAAGGCTAAAAGGCATGATACGGGATCCGCATTTCAAGAGTAGGGTTTTAAGTAGGTTTTTTTTTAATCCAAAGAACACGATAATCCTGATGTGATGACATGAGGAACTACTGAAATTCAGTCAATATTACTTAAACTATAATAACAACATTATAATATCTCTCATATCGTTGAATTGATCACATTCATATTGTCTAAGCATATGAGGGCTACCAATATACTAACAGACGCTGTCCTCCTTTTGCAGGGAATCCGGCACCAGCTCCGAGGTCCAGTACTCCCCGATGAAATATGAAGGGTTGGTAGAAGTTAGCGACAGAAATTCGATTTCCATCCGATTATTTGACGACGCCAGAACGCCGTTTGGCATGTGATTGTTGCAAAAGATTTGCGATTGATCGTCACCCACACGTACATAGTCATCCTCGCAATCGCTACCAAGAGGAGAAATATTTATTTCGATGAAGCGGAAGTTGACGACGGTCCAGAGAGTAGTAATAATATCCCATTTGAGTTGGCTGGCCTTGTCGTAATTCATGAAGTAATTCGTTGACATGATGATACCTGTGCCTGCTCGACACGGCGTGCCAGTAGAACAGAGTGGCTTGTCTATGCAGAATACAGAAATGTGACATTTACATCATTAAAGTACAGTTGCAAGTCATCATTCTTCAACATCTTCACCATTATACAAATAGGGTAATCCATGAAACACCTGACCAAGGAGCTCATTACAGGCCATGATAACTAAGACTTTGTTGCAGATGAAGCATTTGAAAACGTCATGGGTGAAACGTTAAGATTCAAGTTCATTCGAATAGAGTGGAAAGTCTTGAAGTATTTTACATACACACAAAAAAAAGGGGGCGGAAAACAATAATGTAAACGGCAAGTCAATATTGTAATGTAAATGCTTGCATATTATATTGATTGGATCAATGATGGGGATGGGACAAAATAATATATAATTGGGAAGCAAAATGCATCTCAAAATGTAATAACTTAATCCGTAATCACGTATTTCATCGTACTTCTTCAGTACAGAAATTGCTTCATCTTGTATCATGTACTAAGTATAGAGTAATTATATGCAAAACACAAAAACGTTAGGGAGGATATTATTGACATTAGAACGTATGAAAGTAACAGTAACATTCATTTACGTCACACATAGGTTTAATAAGTCAAGCAACGAATCTGCACTGTATCTGAAACTCTTTATAAGATAAATAACTACGCTTGATATATTCGAATTCCTGAGCGACTTTTATTGCTGGCAAACGATTATAAAAGTATGCCGGCATTCTTACCCACATATCCATGGGCAACCTGGATGTATCGTGGAGTGGTCATAATCCCAGCGCGAAACTGAACAAATAGACTGGATGACTCAGTCACTGTCACAGGAGCAAGCTGATTAAAGGATTTTTCTATTACACCATCTTGGGTGTCGTTGAAGACCACAACACCATCGTCAGATTCCTCCCCGTCTCCCCCCTGTACGGTAGGGAGTCAAAGGGTACAATGAAGAGGTTAACACACAGTGCATTTTGTCAAGAGCTTACTGGTCCAGTGTTGGACAACTTTAAAAAGCGTCATGGAAAAGTATGATCGGAATAGATTTCATCCATTCAGTACAGAAAATCCATTCTTAGTGACAATAATTCGTAGCTTTCTTTTCAATTTTAATGTATCTCATTTATTTCATTTATTCAGTTTTCAACAAATTACATTTGCAACATACATCTTCAGATCAAACAACACTGGCAAAAAATGTGAAAGTATCCCATGATTACAGAATGAAATTTATGACAATTTAAATTACAGAAGTCAATTAAATCAAAATTGAATAATGCATATACATAAATAAGTCTAGAGCATGATATTCTTATATATGAAAACTAAAATGATATCTGAAAGACAACCTATAGAATAGCACAGATAGCGAAACAAGCAACCCTTAAAAAATTACGAAATCAAAAAACAAATTCATAGCTTTATTTGCAAGGAGCAATTTGTCCCCATGGTTGACAGTTGGCGAAATGCAATGAATTGTATGGTCTGCTTCTAAAGTTGAATTTGTTTTGAAATACATGCTTGATAATTCTGCATAAAACTAAAAATTGATTTGTGTATCTGAGAAGGATTTTATCTTCGACCAACCTGGAAACCTTGCACAAGGAGTGTGACGTAGTATCCCTCTCCCACGTCAAGCTGCGCCTCGCAAACTGCCTTCTTAGGAAGTAGGATGGATGGTATGGATTCCATCGATTCTAGAGCCTTGTTCGAGCCGAGGAGAGTAGAATTGCATCCATCTTGTCTATCACAGTACGACGCTATACAGTCTGTCAAGAAAAAGAAATATTCTATCCATAACAGATAGCTACAAAAAATAGAAATGCGTCCAGTCAATTGAATTTCACGGAACGCACCCTTATCTTGCCGTCAGAACAAGAACGTTTCGAATTGTTCTCATCTCGTTTATTGTTCAACTCTGCTATGAGGAGGAAACACAAAGAACATTAGATGTGCTTTTCCATAAAAACCATAGATACATAAATATGCGTGGATTCACCGATGACTGTCAGTGGTAATAATAATATCACATTTAAATGACAATTAAACTTTATTAATCTGTAATCCGTACGATTTTAATACGCTATCTGAATGCTCTCAGTGAAAAATGACGGGGACACCTAAATAATTTTCTTAACAATACGACCAGATTCCAAGTACCGTCACATACCAACACTAATGCAACCGAGAAGCTCTAGCCTGAAACATCCCACACCATCTAGTCCCGACCACCTGGTAGGCCGAATGGTAAAGGAGGTAGCAGTATGGGGTGTCGGTATGGAGACCTTACACATAGACGTATCGAGACAGTCAGATAGATCCTGCAGAAAATAATAATGACAAAACAAGAAGGGTGCGAGGAAGGGCGAAAAAAAAAATCATGTATATATACTGGTGTATGAAAGCAGTTAATGGCGTGGGACATTCAAAGTAAGCTATGGTAATATTAACAACTCTAGAATTGATGACTGAAAATGATAATCATATCAATGTAGGCCCTACTATGAAATGCGGTAATTTAGGGTTCACACCATACTCGTTCAGTAACTAACGCATGGCCTCTCTAAGGCACGGATTAATTCATGATATAAAATCAAACGTAAACTTCATCTCCACCACATTGAGCTAGAAACTTTGCATGTGAAACCTGAGTTTTATGAAATTGTATGCTTTGAAACAGACAGGCTGTGCTTAGGTGGCAAAATGTCACTACACATGTAAATATGACAACTAGCAACATAACCATACTCAAGAGTGTACGATTTGACGAGATACGATTTCGCTATGGGAGAAAAAGCTTACAAAGGACGTGTATTCGTCATCACTCCATATGACGTCAAATGCCTCCAGTCGACCGCTCTTACAGTGTTGTACAATTACGTCATTGATTATCATGACGTCATCCAGAGTGAAATTGATGGAGAGCTGAGTATTTGGCGATAGATCGAATCCTGTCTCCGGTTTAGACTGTAGTGGTCGTAGTCTTATATCATCCGCCAACTCCTTAAGTTCGTTAGATGTGATGACAATGTTTTCTGTCGGGAAACTTCCCGAAGAGAGGCCGAGGTCGTAGTAACATCCTGCGTTCACACAACACATAAAGAACATAAATAAACTTAATTTTCTATCAGATGGGATGTAATGAAGCTCGAGAGGCATGAAAGAT
>NW_027272368.1:542500-642500 GCF_040938485.1 Diadema antillarum | reverse complement strand
ATACGCCCGTGTATATAATATATTTTAACACATTCAAGATAGGCCGCAGAGAATTTAATAATGGTTTGTGTTGTTCTGTTTGCACAGTTTTTTTTTTAAGTATAGCTTTTCTTCTTCTTCTTTTTTTTTTTTTGCCAACGAGGTCAGTGTACATGTGTAAATGAAAACTCAACAGCGCTCTACAAACACATAGCGGTATCTTTGCCGCACTGACAAATATATCAGGGAATATCGTTGATAAATTGTCCAAAAATATTTAGGTATTCGTTAAAAGTGTCGGTTTCCATGGCGATTGCTCCCCACCATGAGGAATGACACAGTGCACCTGAATAGAGTCTTAACTTAAAAGCCCTTTCATTTGAAAGTTGCATGTTTTCAATCGTATATGGATTTGGAACATCAAATTTTGTTAGTTGTATGTGATCCTAAAACTGATAATCTTACTCTCTCATAATCAGTCTTTCAACAAATAATCTAATTTAGCGACTTTTTGTTGGTTTTGTGATTCAGTGTCACATTAAATATACACTAGTATCATATTAGACGAGAATATGATATATTATATACGTATCTATTAATAAATACATTTTATAACATATTGCTCTACCATTTATAATGATCACAGATGGCTCCTTGTGTCTTAACACAAAAATATGTCATTTTTCTATTCACAGAGACAAATTCTTTTTAGCAATATCTCATTATTCAACATTTCTCCAAAGTATGTCTTCTTTTGCTTTGCATTAGTTACGATTTCATTCATTACCTATTAACATTTGTTAAAGTTCAAACAGGAGGGTCAAACAGGAGGGATTATGTCAGATCTTAGAGATGTGAATGGTAATCTGAAATTGGGTTTATATTATCATCTCAGAGTCATAACGGTTACCTTGTCCGAAGATAGGTCGAACCTCTATGGAAAAACCATTTCCCTGGCCAGAGGAATCGCTGTGAAACTGAATGGTGGTGTTGGACCAGTGAACGAAGTCGTTAGGGATGTCGGTCCCGGTGAAGATTGCAGCGATGTCGTCCTGCTGAATGCCCTGGTACACGATAAGCTGATCCCCTTCGTCCACCAGATCGAGGTAATAAAGGTGATGAGAATTCCGAAGTTAGGAGGCGCCGACACGTCCCACTGGATGAAGGCATCGTTCTCGTAGGGCAGAGGGAAGTAGGGAGACACTAATTCCTTGGACTCACCAGCAGACAAGATTTCGGGTTCTGATTATATAGTGTGGATGAGAGGGGGAGACAATTTCCGTACAATGCACTTTAAACTGCGACGATCAGATAAAGGCCTTAATCTCACGAACACTAAAGGGATGTAATATGAAATAATGTGGATTTCTCAGTTATTCCCAGTCTTAGATACGAACGGTGAATAGCTCACTTCCCGCATTATTTGTCTGTGACACATTACTAGTAATATTCGCCCCCTGTATCGGCAATTTATAAGACACATTGTAATCAAATTTGATTGCCAAGGTTTTCCTAGAATCTTATCAATGCCCGTATTAACCTACTGATTTTGATTCAAATGATATCATTATGAATCAGTTGTCATGCGGTTGTTGTGTAAAGTGTTAGCTTGTTTTATTTTTTCGATCTTTTCCCCTTCCTGTAAAGTTGAATTATTTATATTTGTCATCAAGTTTGATGTAAACCAAATACAATTAGTCTTCGGACTTTAATTTGATGTTTTTATAATAAAACCGAAATTGAATTGAATTGAATTGAACCATGTCAACGCAAAAAAGAGAGATACAAACTGAAGCTGGACATATCAAAACAAGGTGACCCTGCTGAACACGCTAGTCGAATGCGGCTTCTGGCTAGACGGTCGAGTTGTGGGACAATCACCTTCACTACCCTAGAGATCAAGATACATGCAGACTAATGATAATTAATATAAACTTGTTGGGCTTACCTGTAAACGCAGAGACTGTTACGTAAAATCCTGTCTCGTAGTTAGCTATGTCCGTTTCAAACACGATGAACATGAAATTGTCTTTCACAGTTATGTCATCGGGCACAAGCTTACCGTCCTTCATATAATTGTCTTCATTAGCTTGGTTATACGAAGCAATTACATTGTAGGTCTGGAACGGATGGGAACCTTTGCCCACAGAAAAGGAGTCTAAGCCTTGTGCTAGATTGAACGAAAGGAAATGAACTTTGCAGAAGTAGAGGGGAGGTGCTTTGAACCGCCACGAGAAGCGTGAGCTCGGTGGGTAGCCATGGGGGAAGCCCGGGGACTCAACTAGCTCGTAGCCGTCCAGTGGCAGATCGATGATGTCTCCATGCATGCTCGATGAGATGTTGTATTCTGTGTCGGTAGTGAAGAACATAATATACGGTGATGTGGAAACCATGTCCTGAACAATTGTGAGAAGAAAAAAAAAAGCTTAAAAAAATCTAGAACATTAATGTTCGAACATACACCATAACAAACATTTCCCTTTGAGGCCAATGCTGTTCTTTGAATACATAGATAACATTGTTGAACATGACTGTCACAACTCGTAATCGTATGATAACATGCATTTTTTCCCGATATAAACCATCATAAAACTGTGCTTATAACAATAACGTTGACATATATAACTAAATGTGCTTGAATGACGATAAGATTAAACATCATCGCTAAAACACGGAATAAGTTTTTGATTTACGAAATGCAATGTTATCAACGAAATACGATGATATCTACACAGACCTTGTCGTATTTGGGAGCTAAGTTCAGTCAGTATACTTAAAACTGGATGTTAATATCAGCCAATTATGTAAATCGCGTATGCGCTGTTTCTAGGAATACATACAAGCTGTACATGATTCATAAGGATTTTCATTTCATTCGGAGCTTTGATGGGAGGGATGTTTTTTTTTTTTTTTTTCTTAAAGGTATAGAAAATATTATATTCGTTGTCTTAATTCTGACATATAACCCTTCGTTTCAAACGTTTATTACTGTTAGAGGAATTACCACGCATTCTGTTCAGGACTTGATATTGGGAGAAAAGTCCTGTATAAGTACAACTGAACAGGGCTATTCAGGGGCCGCAGAACGTTTTCCAGTGGGGGGGGGGGGGGGGGGAATGCGAGACCGGAGGGGGTGTCAAGGTCAAGCCCCCTCCCCCCCCCCACCCCTCCGCTTCGACGTACCGGCGTAGCCAGGATATGATCTTGGAGGGGGGCAGTTCCAATGCGATGGAGTGAAGCGACCGAGCCCGAACGAGAGGGGCGAGTGAGAGGTGGGGGGGGGGGGGGGGGGGGGCGTGAGAGGGGGGTGTCCCCCTCCCACGGTGAGAACTTTTTCCATTTTGATGTTATAAATGGTGCAATTTGATGCATGTTTTTTGCGTGTTTTAGCGACTTGAACGGCCCCACTTAGCAGGATATTTTATGTGGATTATTATTGAACAATGATTTGCCTATAGTGGTAGCATTTAAATAATTTTCTTGTATCAATTCCAACAATAAATTTCATGAACGCTGTCTGTTAAGCAGTCAAACAGAAAAGGCATGCGCACGAGGGTGAACATAAGGGATATTTCTCCTCCCACACGAAGGTGGTTTTTCATTTTCAGACCTGAAATTCAGCGGTCTGGTGCAAACTTTTGGCGCAATACTTGGAATTTTATTCTAGGTCTTCCCCCCCCCCCCCCAAAAAAAAGAATGATTGAAACTAGATCTGTCGTCTTTGGGACACGATACATAAAATATTGTATAATTTTGAAATTGATAGGCAGAGGACTTTCTGAGCTAACCTCTACACAACTTTTGAGGAGAAAGAAGAAAGAAGAAGAAGAAGAAGAAGAAGAAAAACAAAGAATTAGTACAGATACAGAAGGTGATCCGAGAGGATACTCGGATAACCTAATGATTAGGGCTTTTCTTCCAGGGAAGTGTTAATAGCAAAATCACGGCATTTAGCTCTTATTCCGCATCTGTGTGTATGCACAAAGTCTAATGAAGTAGATGGGGGAGGGTGTGGCTTTTGCGTTTTTAAAATTGAAATAAAGCGATCTGAAGCACATTTTTGTGGAAAATTCTGAAATTGTCATTCCCAAAAGTCAAAAGAGGAGACCAATCAATGGGAGAATGTTAAGATACTCCTCCCATAGTCGAGGGAGTTTTTTTTTTTCATTATTAGAACTGAAATTCAACAATCTGGCGCACATTTCTGTTGGAATAGGCTCCCTATCTGGAAATTTGTCAATCAGAGAAGTGCAAGACATTACGAGACATACCAGGATGGTGTAGGAGGGGATAAGAGATTCTGTATTTTCTGATTGCAGTTAAACGTTTTGGTGCACACATTTTGTGGCATATTGGAAAACTCAAAGTATAGCCATAGTCTACTTGCATGCACAGTTGGGGGGGGGGGGGGGACATGGAGAAAGCATAGGAGAATGCTCTCCCCACCCTTCCTGTACGAGGGAACTCTTGCCTTTTTAAAGTTGAAATTTAAATATTTTGTATACGCATAATGATGGAATAGCCTGTGGGAATAGCCTGTGGGAAATTATTAAAAAGAAAAATGATCGGAGGGACTGAGAGAGGAGAGGGTTGATTAAAAGGCCCCCCCCCCCCCTTTTTTTTTTGCTACGCCGGTGCTTAGACGGGAACTTTATGTAAGGGCGGAATCTTTGGAAATTCAAATTCATGAGTGTTTTGATTTTTTTCCCGATTTTTCTTTTTTTTCTTTTTTTTTTCACGAACAAAAAGTGTGTGTGTGTGTGTGGGGGGGGGGGGAGCCCCCCCTCCCCCCCCCCCCCCCCCGGTTCCGCGGCCCCTGCTATTCAGCTGTGTCCATTCTTGATGTATCTTCTCCTGTGTTGCTTTGGACGGAAAATAACTTCATAACACAAGAATTGTGTTACCATAAGGCACAACTTAGCTCCTGCCTTCAGCGGAGTAATGCCACTATTGTTTTACACCATCGTCATTTGTGTTTTTACTAGCACTAAAATGGATAAACTGACATTATTGCGGTTCGTATCTCAGCAGCGCTCCTTCAGACATAAAAACAAATGAAATATTGACATCATGTCTGAAACGTTACTACAAAACTTCCAAGAATTCAAACAAACACACACACACAACGACTTTCGGATTGGTGTATCTTATAGATGCTCAACAATTCAAGTAAATAGGAAATACATTTCTAAAATCTTCAAAAAATGAAACGATGAAACTTTGAAATGGCTGCTTTGGACACAGAGAAACAGTAAAAGAGAGAACAAAAAAGACAGACAGACAGACAGACAGAATGGGAGATAGAAAAGAGAGAGGGAGAGTGAGGAAGAGACCGCGAGCTGGAGAGAGAAAACTGGATTGGTAGCAAATGATCCCACCTGACTTATGAATGGCAGTCAGATTAACCACTAGATTGTCTGCGTCGGTGTTGTTATCATAGCCGTAGAATCCAATGAAGATGTTTCGCGTGTCAAAGATCACTTCTTCTATGGGTTCAGTGTCCGGTTGGCCGGTGGCGGTGAAGAGGTACATGTCATTTCTAAGGTACGTCCATGATGACCCCACGATAAAATAGTCCATTTGTGGTCTGTAATATTTTCAAAAATAATTTAAGAAAACATTATTCAAATTTGGCTGGCTAGGAGATAAACATATTACTCTCAATAATGTCGCATGTTACGAATTGATGTACTGCGTTTTACAGCATATTGTATTAATCTCTTTTTTTTCAAAGGCATTGATCTTATTTAAAGAGTAAAACTTTTAAAGAGGCCCTAATCGGATATATAGCACATTAAGTGCATATCTTCAATGATGGAGTGAGTGGCAAACTATTGTACCTCTAGCAATCAGTAGAGGTGATTCAGTATGAGCGCAGGTGGATTTACGTACGGACAGTTCGAACGAAAGGGAGGAGACAGGCATGCAGAAACTTGAGGAGGGTGAATTGGCTCAAGCAGATCCCAGACCAATCCAAAAACTATGTTGCCATATCTTAAAAAACAACATCATCATCAACAACAGCAGCAGCAGCAACAACAACAACAATAACAAAACTTACTTTAGGTCGAGTACGACAAAACGGACGCAGATGAAATAATCAGCCGGCGCCCCCACGGTCCATGTTGCCAAGTAAATATTGCTACTCAGTATCTTAGCCCTAGAACGGTCGTATTCAAACGTCACTGGTATCCCAGGGGTAAGCACGTATTCGGCTGCAAGGATATGGTGATGATTCTTGAAATCATTCAACGCACTGAACATTCATGACAAATTTATGACTTCTTCTTCAAGTGGAGTTAGTATAAGAGTTACGAGGGTTGAACCATCATTTCATTCAATTCCATTCAATCTAATTCAATTTACTTTACATCTCTTAAAACGCGCAAACATAGACATACAATTGTATACAGAACATACCATGAAAATTAGACAAAAACCATTTCGAAAGTGCAGGGACTGTTATCGTAATATGTAAAGTAGTAAAACGGCAAAAATGCAGCAGATGTGAGAAAATAACATACGCCCTCGGCCTATCAGAGGTCAAACCCCTAGTTTACTGCGTCACACAAGTTTACATTTCAAAAAATGTGTGACACCAGTTAAAAGACAAATACACGTAAATGAACATGAACAGAGATGAGGAGAAAGACAGGCAGGCAAAATAAAAAAAAATCCATAATGGAAGCACTGACGTGGCAAGAATTAAATCAACCGAATGAGAAATAAAACGTGCTACTGACTAAGATTTACTAGTAATAAACTCAGAAAATGAGCCTCTGTATAATAGCTTCAACAGAGTGCTTTACTGGGTGAAATGACAATTTCATCAAACGAGAGATTTTCAAGAGGGTTCAAAAGTGAAAATAGTTCTTTTTGCATTTGGAGCTTTGGGAAGAAATTAACGCCTTTGTTTTGTTGTGCTTTATTTTGCTCGCCAGCTGACAGGCCTTTCAGTTACAGCCTGTCAAGGGAACGCAGTTACAACTGAATTTTGAATTATGCATACTGTTAATAGCTGTATGTGCAAGAAAAGTATACAATTACTCATTATTTAAACATTGGCTGCTCCACTCTTAGATTATCAATGGACTTTTAAACAAAATGATACGAAATAAAGGTTAAGGAGTATCTTATCTTGACAGGCAGTCAGTCGAGTCATTGTCGAGATTTTCAGATTTTTACATTTGAACAACTATAAATCAGTTATACTGAGGACAGAGTTTCAAAATTTGTGATAATTGGGATGAAGAATAAGAATATTTTCTACATTTTGAACAAATTGCAATGAACAAGGATGATGACATGGCAGAGTCACCATAAGAATGCATGAGTTGGGGCTCAAGGAAGCAGAACAAAAGAAGAAGGCATGCATAGATAACACACAGGTGAACTCGCAAGTAAGCGGTATCGTAATGGAATTACATCGCTACATTTCTGAAATATGTGAACCTCCTATGTCATCATCCTTGTTCAGTGTAATTTGTTTAAGGTTTTTCAAAGTATTGTTTCTCTGCACAAGAACCACAATGAATTCCACAAATCTATACATGGAGATGTTGACTAATGTACTACATGATGTGAAATTATGAAAATCGTCTGGAATGTCCCTTTAACATTATTCACTCACCGTAGATCTCAGTGAAGCGAATGTAGAATTCAGTGTCGTCTCCCCGGTAATCACTGGCGAAAAGAAACCACATCCACCTGTCTGTTGACTCCAACGGTAGGTCCTCGAGCTCATAGGTGGTATTTGTATACCTTTCTAGAACAGTATCGCGCCTTCCGACCTCCCGCCCGTTACCGATGTACATCACGGCATTTCTACCGGATAAACGAATATGAGGAAGACACTGCTTGCTATGGGACATTTTTTTTAACCTTAAAGAACCCCCCCCCCCAAAAAAAAAAAAAAAAACCAAAAAAAAAAAACAAAAAAAAAAAACAAACAAACAAGCAAACAAAACCTCTCACTTTTGAAAAGGATTTATCCTGGCCATCACATTACAGTGGTATAGTAGTGAGCTTAAAAAGAGCAAGTAACAAAACATAAATGTAAGAAATATTGTGGTTGCATGAAGGTTAAGTGCGTCAAAATTAAGACTTTCTCTTGTGGTCATCACAAATTCATTTAGTCATGTGACTTACGACTATATTCATCTCAAACTTTGAGTTCTTTTGGTAATAATTTGTCATTAATATTGCATTTTGCCAAAATCAATCTTATGTTTCCGATAAATTTTCCCCGATTCATTGACTCACATGCCTTAAGTACACTTCACCTTATTCATACAAAAGAAAAGTTTCGACACGGTTTATATATAAATATATATATATATATATATATATATATATATATATATATATATATATATATTGTGTATGTGTATGTGTGTGTGTGTGTGGATGCGTGCGTGTGTGTTAAGTGTATGAAAAACAACTGAGTAGCAGATACTAGTGAATCTATTCTCATCTTGCATACATGCAACGGCTAGTTAAAGATGGTAATAAAAACTGCAATATTATATGTATAGAAATTTTGACCCAAATTCGAGGAACTTCCAATTGCTTACATGGAAAGAAAATGCGAATTTATTCTTACTTTTTATTACTGGTGAATCTTTTTAAAAACATCCCGATCTGTCGTCCTTCTTGCGCCTCCAAAACAAAGGATACGAGCGTATTTGCCATTTGGGAAGGTATATACTCCCCTGACAAACTTTCTTTGGGACGAATGCTTTTCTGTCTTTCCATTCAGCCGGTCTCAAATCAATAACTTCAGCTGTGATGTAACAATTAGAAACGCAGGACAGAGAATTCAATTCATTTCGATTCAATTCTATTTTCTGATAATGGGTTACATTGTAAATATTGCTAACAGCACATATTGCACTACGTCAATTGTAAACATACAATAAATGAATATATATGTATATATATATATATATATATATATATATATATACATGCATATATCAAAGTTACGGTTCAGGTGGTGAAAAAAATATACATTGGAAAGATATGACGGGACGTGCATAAAAGCAAGCTTAACTGTAAGGCCGAATTATCTCTTGATAGGAAATACGGAGAGAAGGTACTGTATATTCAAAAATATTTAGACCAAATCAAAATATGTCACCAATACAGAAAATGAAATAGTACAATATATATGATGAAGGTGAGCCACAACTGTGACCTTGTTTTCATTCATTTTCATAATGAAAACAAAATTTAGTTTGACACGCACGAAAATTTTACAGGGATAGAACTATTGCAAGAATTCAATATAGACATAATGAGTGGAAGCAGATAGATTCGATATTGCCTTAATATGGCATTATTAATTGAAGGTATTGAAATTAAAAAAAAAGCTGTTAAGTGAGACTAGTGGGGGGGGGGGGGTCTTAATTCTCACGTGTTTCCACAGCTTGGAGCAGAAAGCCTTTGTGTGTCACTGCAGAATCGGTAGTAAAGAGCAGCCATGACACGCGATGCCTGGTTCTCATGGGTGGAGGTAAACTTGCCCCGCTCAGAGTTATCAGACGAGTATCTTCCGAACCAGCGTCCGATCCAAAACCCACTTTCAGAAAATCATATCCTGGCTCGAGATCGAATTCGAAGAAGTTGAGTAAAGCGCAGCTTCCTTCCGAGACAACAAGAATCCATGTGATTCGGAGGTTGTTCTCATAAGCGTTTGGAAAACCCAAAGATGAAATATTGGCCGTCTCGTTACCAGATAGGGTGTGGCTAAAATTGGTGCTGCCTGCATGAGTTGAAAACAGAACATTCCCAGTATGAACGTCGAATTACTCAATACAAACATGACATTATGACGCAAAATGTCATACATTGTATGTACACACACGCATACATGTAGGCCTACACACATCTTGACTCTTCATATTATAAATGTATGGAAAATTTTGTTTTCATCTGCTTAAGAAATCTTTTTTTTTTTTTTTTTTTTTTTTTTTTTTTTTAAAGGACCTTCAATTTTCCATCCCAGAGAAAAGCCCTCTATAAACATTAACACATAATTATCCCTGTCGGAATGAAGCATCAATGTTTAATCACGTGCTGTACATTCAAACGACCACTTCTGAAATTGCAATATGAGATTACGTAATGCCCATCATATTTTGCTCATAAGCCACAAGTTTTCAAAAGGTAATGGGTTAAAAAGCGAAGTTATAAATTTGTCCTAGATTAGATTCTCAGCAAACTCATCCTCGCAGGACGGTTGAGTAATGATTGATTTGGTATAACTGAGCACATCACAGTTCGAATAGTTCGAATCTCTTCTAACCATAGTCGTAAACGCATCTTCATGTAGGCGTTAAACCTTGTCATTATAAACATTATCGTTAAAAAATATGTCATTTTATACCAGATATTAAAGGAAACCAAAACCCAGAGAGAAATGTGGATTGAGTGAAAGCAGCAACACTAATAAAACACATCAGTGTAATTTTGACGAAAATCGGACAATCGATGCAAAAGTTATGAAGTTTGAAATTTTGGTGTTGGAACCGCTGGATGAGGAGTTTAGTAATGGTTATGACGTCATGTGTGGAAAACAATATGAAGAAAATATAAAGGGAATTCCTAAAAAAAAATAATTTTAAGGAAATTACACATTCCATAAAATTGGTACTAATAATTGCTATCCTTTACATATTATGTAAAGGGTAGCAATTATTCCCCTGCTTTCTGAAAGTGATTAGTCACGTGATCTTTTGTTATGGTAGAAAATGAATTTTGGGCATGTTGGAGATTTGGGTTTTCTTCAATAGGAACCAGTTTCAGAAGGTTTACTTAAGCTCACTGCAATCAACAAAGTTTAACTGGGTATGAAATTAAGTTCAGGGCAAAGAAAGAGAATTTCTCAACCCAGTTTTAAATGGGTCATTGGCTAGATTCCGATTTTAATCAATAACGGTCAAGTGGTAATCTTACAACAGGATCTACGCTTGCACACACACACACACACACATACACACACACATGATGTTATGTGATATATATATATATATATATATATATATATATGATACAATATGTAAAGAGAGAGAGACAGAGAGAGGGAGAGTGACGGAGAGAGAAGAGTACGTGGGTAGATAGATTACAAGTAAGAGCCGGCCTTTTTTTTTTTTTTTTTAGATTAATGAGAGAATTATTAAGTTATTGAAAGTTCAACACTGCGGTATTTCTGCCCAATGAACCCCAACCTCCTTCCCATGAAAACTGCTAATAACTCCCTACACGTTTAGTGTGACTCGCAAATTGCTTTTAAATGACTTTGCTTACATTGAATGGCGCTTTGTGTGTTTGGTACACACAGTGCAAAATTACAAAATCACCAAGCATGTAGCTTTAATAAGCGCGCCGTCAGCTGTGTTCGAGGTAGGCGTTGGCGAATGCATGCCAGACGTGACAAAATTGTCATCTTCCCGCAGCCCGCAAACACGTATTCTCCAAATGAAATTCTTAATTTTTAGAAGCAGCTCCCCACCGCTCCCCGCTGCTTCATTATATATATTCTAAAAGCTTTCAGGAAGGGAATCTTTCAAAAATAGTGCTCTCAAGGTTTTCCTCGATGGTTGTTCTTGTTGTTGAACTAAGTTTCAGAAAGATATTCAAAAACTTTAATACTTATGATTTCAAGTTACTTTCTTTGGTGGAAAAGTAACCACTTAGTAACAAATCAAAATTGCAAAATGCTTAACGGTTCAAGGATACTGAGGTGAATCAAACAAAGAGAATTCCAGCTTTCCTTGCAATTAATAAAAGCATGAATTATATGAGAAAACGATGAGATTTTTAATGACGATGTCAACTGTGGGCGATGGAAGGAGAAGGCGTTGTGTCTGCTAATTTATTAAACTAAAACAAGATTCTTCTGATATTCTGTATACAAATCCACTGGCTTGGTAATCTGTCTCTGCAAGTGTAGTTTCATTGCTTGATCTGATTTGCATCTGTAGTTTAAAGGGACTGTACACTTGTGGTCGAGGTGAGGATTTAGCTTTTAATATTTTTCGAGATATTCAGAAACCACTCCATCAGATGTCAAAGAGCATATTCTAAGGGGAATCAAAACTTTATTTGATGACAATCGGTTTTGAAATGACCGAGATATCCAAGAGCAAGGAGAAACAAAGAGATCCCAATAAAAGTTGTGGCCTGTCGCCTTTTATTAATTATCATTTTTTTTTTATCTTGACCATTTAAAAATCAATTTTCATCAAATAAATAATGAATCCTTCTAAAAACTACATGCTCTTTCATATTTTATAGGAGGTTTCTCATTATCTCACTCAGGAATTTTATAAACCTGAATCCTCCCCTCAACCAGTATACTGTACAGTCCCTTTTAGGCATTTTATAGTTTCATGAAATTGATATCTTAAAGTTCAAATAAGGAAGCGTCTGCCATTTTGGTCTTGATTTTATTCAAGGTATTTGTTAAAGTTAAATTGAGCATGGAGTGCATTATCTCAAAGCATTGGATAGTACGACACCTTTCAAAAATGTAAATAAGTGAATAGCATACGATTTGAAAAACAAAACAAAACAATAACAGCACGGGATCGTAAATTTGTCAGTCAAGCACCAGTCTATTCTTTCATGTTGGAAGTATCCTACCACTACATACGTATCGGGTATTCTGATGATAGTTTGATTTAATATCGGTTCATATTTATTTAGCTTGCTAATCTAGGTATTGTAGATAACATTGATACACGGCAGGGTTTGAAATCACGCCATTTTAAGCAAATCAATTTTTGGCAGATACTATGTTACAGATTATTATACTAAATCTCAACAAAAAAAAAAAGGGGGGGAACAAACAAACAAACACAATACTTAACGCGTTAGAACCGTCATAGAATGTCTACCAGAAGAGCAGCAAAAGTATCTAAACTACTGACGCGTTTTATTTGTTGGCATGCATATCAAAAAAAAAAAAACAACATTTAAAAACAGTTGTCTATCAGTACAATGCCAGTTTCTGACGGTAAAAATACGTGGGGAGAATGCTTGGAGAGTGTAGGCGCTTTTGTTCATGAACAAGAGAAACAGTTAGACGATGGACACAGTGTGTGTGTGTGTGTGTGTGTGTGTGTGTGTGTGTGAGTTGGGAGAGAGAAAGATGATCAGATTTACGTACATGATATTTTGCATTATATACCACATAAGCATGTTTGCAAATGAGATTACTTGAATTTGGATCAAGTGACCAAGACATGTTTTTCTTCCAACATCCATTCCGTGGTACCATACATTATCATAATTATGTGATATAATTTTTGTAAGCATATTCTAATATACACACGATTGCAGTTGCTAAAGGTATCGCTCCCATCTATCGACCACGGCCAAGTCCGGTAGATGCGCCAACGCACACATCCGTGCACATCGCACAATTATCGACAGATCAGTATCGCTTGTTATTATCTTAGATCTAAGGTTAGGCTCGTTCATTCGGCTGCCACGGACTGCGGTTGTATCGCCTGTGTTGTAATATTCAGCACGGTTATTAAATAAGAATCTGCTTGGTTGATCAAATATATTCTTAACCAATCTCAAATTTGTGAATCGATGTGAGGTATAAAGCAAATAATCATCTATTTCTCGGGCAATGGATACAATCTACATCGCCTCGGTGATCCGCGAGGTGTCTATGAGCCCCAGTCCTTGATCACCTCGGCAATGTTAGATTGTACTGTACGATGATTATTTGCTTAACCCGTTGAGGACGGTGTGATTTTGCTACAACACGCATTTCCCATAGACACCTGCCCGAGTATACTCGGGACTCGTCTTCAACGGGTTAATAATGTCCAATAAGCTTTCGAACTGAAAAAAAAAACAACAACAACACGAGCACTGTTCTTTTCCCCCACTCTACTAGTTTGCTAAACCTTTTCGACTAGACACGTCTCCTAGGTTCAGATGATTATCTGTATATGCATACCACTTGTAATGGTCAGGAAGACGAATATTATGGACCCCCTTGGACACTTGGCCATGTAAATTCTTCGTTTACGTGCATGTTATGGAAAACCTTGATTAACTATGACTTAGATTTCAGTTGATGTCATTTCTTTCTCCTTGTCTGTTTCTCTATTTTTATGTTTTTCAAAAAAAACCCCACTTTAATAATTTTAGCAAATGCAACCGAATAAACATCTGAAAAAAGGTATATAGACGTTGAAGGATAACTGTTCATGTACAGAAGAAAAAGAATACATAATGGTGAGGCCTGCATAAAGACAAAGTGACGTAAGTGCAGTTCTGGAGACAGATTTGATGTAAAAAGATGAAAAGTGTTGAGACGGGAAGTTCAAGAGTAATGTTGAAGACGCATATTATGGACCCCCTTGGACACTTGGCCATGTAAATTCTTCGTTTACGTGCATGTTATGGAAAACCTTGATTAACTATGACTTAGATTTCAGTTGATGTCATTTCTTTCTCCTTGTCTGTTTCTCTATTTTTATGTTTTTCAAAAAAAACCCCACTTTAATAATTTTAGCAAATGCAACCGAATAAACATCTGAAAAAAGGTATATAGACGTTGAAGGATAACTGTTCATGTACAGAAGAAAAAGAATACATAATGGTGAGGCCTGCATAAAGACAAAGTGACGTAAGTGCAGTTCTGGAGACAGATTTGATGTAAAAAGATGAAAAGTGTTGAGACGGGAAGTTCAAGAGTAATGTTGAAGTACAATGGAACACACGCTGCATTAATCCTATTTTAAGATGGTCAACGCGTAAAATAGAATGAATGGAAACAAATTCACACAAACTCACAAAACTAAAGTAGGCCTATGTCTTTTTAGCTGCTTAATAGCGACTGTTTGTACATGAATATGTAGACTAAAGTTTTAGCTGTTTATTTTAGCGTTATTATACATACAGTTATTACTGGTCAAAGGCATTTCTGTTGACCTTTTACAATGTATTAACCTGTTACAATGTGTTAAAGAAGTAATATACTTTTTTGGTTTTGTTATCATTGTCAACGCTACCTTAAGATAGTTACAGTTCAAATTTCAAATATAAAGTCAAAAGCAATTGTCTTCATAATTTTGACTGAAGGCTCCACACATTTTCCTCTTCGAAATTTCATTGTCGTTGGTTTGAACGTGTCCTTTGTAGGGTAAAGAAAAATTTAGACATATACCTATATATACACTGAGAATCTTGAAAAGCAAAATTTGCAATACGCTACAGTAAAAGTAAATAAATGAATAAATGAATGAATGAAAAAAAAATCTGCACTGATTTTTTTACCATCCCGGAGATAAGAATGCATTCCCTTCATTAAACTTACTTCATTCATCGGATAAGAAAGGGAGAAAGCAGAGTTATGTAACTAAGCCCCCCCCCCCAAAAAAAAAAAATGAAATGAAACACTGAGTTTTTCCATGCAATTGACGTGAAGAATCAGCTCAGAGACCATGAGGTAGAGATTAGGTGGGACTGATGTGAAATATTCTTATCGTTCTATTATGTCTAATTTAAGTGACCGGGGGTTTCACCTCTCTTTCCATCCACTCTGCGGTCCGCCGTGTGAGTATCCTTATGAGAAAGGGCGCGTATAACAAATAAAGGAAGGGACTTTTTTTCGTGATGAAATATTTATTTCAAACAATCTATTATGAAATGTGTATCTTTGATACAAAAGGGCACATTATTCCGAAAAGAGAAGTATATTGTGTCTAAAAAGAGATAAATATTGATGCATCATTTCTAGGTGGAACATTGGTAATGGAAGTGAACCATTTGTTTACTCAAGTTCAATTAATTTTCATATTTCTCAGTCTTAATGCAATAATCTTAATGCATCTAATGACCCAGACTACGTTCACAATGCTTTCCCTTTACCGGAGCAACTGTGGAATTATGTTCTTGTAGCCCCTTGTAAGATGAAAAAACAACAACAAACCTCTAAGATAAGAATTTTTATCTATATGGGTCAGCAAACGTTTACTATAATGAACTCATCTTTTCACCATAACCTATGTGACATTAACAGGTGCGCGTTTTTCCAATCAACCCTAGAATTTAATTGACGGGCATTTTCTCTCGTTTTCTTTGACAGCTTTGTGTGTTTCCATCCTTCTTCTCCCATTCACGCCTCTCTAGTTTGCTCTATGGCCATTGATGTTGAGTGGAGCACCGAGTGGATAATAGACCGGAATACTCACTGCTTGGCAAATATTCCACTAGATATTACTTTGGTTTGGATTCTCGGTCGCAATGAAAGCACCACGTGCCTAATGATGTAGTAAGATACATTGATAAATGACAAGGGACCCAGATCTTCATTTTTCTCAATAACGGCTGCCCCAGTATGTGAAAGGTGTGTGTGTACAAAAGGCACAATTGCCCCTCGGTTGAAAGGCACAGATCGCACACTGACAATGGGTTGCACACGCACACAATAGTGTCACGTGACATGTCGCCTCCATCGACCTGTCACCTGACTTAATGCAATGTCATCGCGAACTGAGTTTACGAAGTACTGACTCTGTATAGGAAAATTGATATATTGATGCATTGGCTTGCCAATCTTATATTGTTGGACGTCTTGACGTGTGCTTTTAGGTTTATCAATGAAAAAGCCTAGCAGCAGAGGATACTACAGACAGTCAATTGAAACTGAAACTGATAGTAGCAATAATAGTACAGTTATGTAAAGTTTAATAAAGTTGAACTCCGTTTCTACGAAAAAAAACTAAATCTTATCAAGTATTAAACCAATCACGGACTGACAAAAACTGAAGTTGCTTGATGCGAGTATAACTTTATTACTTCAGGTTATATCTTTATTACGCAAGTATTATCATAAATCAGTGGTATGCATGAGACAATTATCTAAACTCATTGCTTAGAAGATGAGCTGTGTTATGTTTGATATATTTAAAAAAGAATACCCAATCGGATATCATACAGCACAAGATATGAGTTATGTCTACTAAATCCTTATTTCAAGAGACAGTGACGAAATTGGTCTATGTTTAATAATTATGGAACCAGGAAAATCACCAGAAAAAACACAATTTATGCATATGTATTATATCTACATATATTTCTCCTTTTTTTAGCTAAGAAAAAAAAATCAGTCAAAGACAACAAACATTATCTAAATATATATTCAAACGGCATTGGCATTAATTACAATAATAGTCTCCATCAATTAAAGACGACGCTATCATAATTAAAATCTACACAAAAAGTTTTAACTTCAAGCAGTGATTACAAGAGTCACAAAATTACAGAATGGTATCGCGAATATGTAATTTCATCGTTAATGGTTTGGCATTTACTCTGTTTATGCATGTTCAAAGGACCAGCCACTCTGTAGATATCAGGCAAAATAAATGTATTGCCATTCTGGATGTAATATGACTTTCTGGCATACACTAAATAATAATATTTTATTTCCAGGAATGACGCAATTCATATTATGAAACATTTTGCCCTGCTTGATTTTCAAATCTGTGTAACAATATGCAGGAACAATTAGGAAGGTGATATTCATCAACGATCAAACGGAATTAATCTTCGCCACCGTCGACAAATAAGAGGTTGAATAATATTTATGTGATAATATCGTTTGAGTGTACCTGTGCTATTCGTGAGCTGTTGAAAGGCATTCAAACTCTTGAAAAAAAAACACGACCAAAGCTATTTCATTTGTTGTTCTGTCAAAATTTGTCCATTCGCGATCTCTCATCCAGAGATCCTCATTCAGCATTCAGCGGAAAATATATGACGCTTTGATGAATAAAGCTCTTTAAATATGAACTTTGGCATGCCTTGATCTACATTCAATGTAAACTGTGAACCCGCTTTTCACACGTCTCATTTATCCTGTCACATCAGTGTTGACAATCCATCAAAAAATACACTAAACGTTGATTGTTTAAGATTGAATAAATGCCATACGAGGCATTAGGTAAGATGGTAATGTTGTCTAGTGAGATCTGCAAGACTGCTTTCCTTTCTTCTGCTGCCACGTTTTTTGTATTTCGAAGCACAGAATTTCAGGAAAATATCATTGCAGATTTTACATTGCTAGCTGCACTCTTTTTTTTTTTGCTGGACTTTATCTACGCGGTTGCTCTCTCTCTCTCTCTCTCTCTCCCAAAAAGAAAGAAAGAAAGAAAGAAAGGACAAAGAAGACCACCTAAATATCAGGTAATTAAGATATCAAATTGCCTATTTCACAATAATAATCAAAGGTAACTATATAATTAAAGAAACTTTTCAACAGCTCACGTCATGCCAAAGGAAACATACAAAGAACAATAAATCACTATCGGTTTGAGCTGCTTTGTTTTGACTATTAAAGATGTCTCGGAGTTGCAATGCAATTCATCTTCAAGAAATATAGGGCCTATAGACGGAATTAGGTGTTAAATGAAATCAGAGGCAACGGATAAAATATCATGTTAGTCAAGTATGAGAGCAATGGCACTTGATGCAATCATGTAAGTTTTTTATTATTTTGATTCGGATCCAAACACTCGAAAGTTACTGCACGCTCCACAGACGAATGACTTCTCGGGTTCAATTATTGGTCCTTTGCTGTTTATAATTCAGCAGCTCAAGTCAGAAACTGCTCTGTTGCTATACAGTTTAAGCTGATGAAACAGTACTTGTTGTATATTTTCCGTCTGTAGTGCAGCTGATGTGGAAACAATATTGACTTTCGATTTCAGACTTTTTTTCTTTTTGTCGATTGATGGATGTGCGGAAATAAGGTGAGTCGCATCATTAACAAAACTTATTTTTAGTAAGTACAATCAGGTGTACCATGTGACACATTCCAACAAAAAACCCCATGGTGACATAATAGACATGAGGGGAATTAGATAATCTTTATATTAATTGACAATCAGTTTCCAGACATCTGTACCAATCGGCGAATAAAGTCCAGCCAAAGTATGGTTCTTGGCTCAGTTGGAAAATCATTGTACACTCAAAGCATTCGGAAGTGTATTTTTTCATCCCACTACATGATATATGCATGGCAGAGAATGATTAAGTGTTTGTCCAGATTAACTTTTATTTTCATTTCATTTTATTTCATTTCCGACAAAAGTACACAATACAATATGACACTTGCATGTAAAGAGAGTAAACTGTGACTTTCGCATATTCAAGCGAAATTAATGCAGATCATTTTTTCTAACAATAAAACAAAACATAGTTTAAGGAAATGCATAGTCAAACTGTACTACTGAATCGTATCAAGGTAAAGGTAAATGGAGGGAACTGCTAAAAAGCCTAGCTTGTAGAATGCAGTTCCCTCGTGAGTAGTAACTAGTAGTAACAGTCAAACGAAACGATAAGACAAGTTGTGTGAAAAAACAGAGGGAACATAAAGCAATTCATACACAATCGCACACACAGACATAAACAAAGCATTAACAACAACAAAGATTAAGTGGTTACGTGAATGAAGTTGATTAACAATGCGTTTATTTTGCCACCTCCCTATTATGTCAAATAAGATTCAAGTGAGAGAGAATTCTCACAGACTACAAAGTTTTTTAACAGTGCCAGTAGAGTCATACTGAACTTAAACTGACATCACCACAACCATTCAAGCTTTCAAATCACTTCAACACTCATTGTTACTAGTAGACGCGATGCGCGTTGCAAATTATACACGTTCTTGTACACAAATCAGTTAATAGTTTGTCTACGCCGTGTCTGTCTATTTGCTTTACTTTTCCCTCTCAAAAATAAACACTTTGTTCAAGTCATATTTCTTTGTTCACCTTTCCGCACGGAATCTTGTTAAATAGGTTCTCTCTTTTTCTCTCTCTTACAGGGATCGGCGCAATACAATTCCCTGGTAACAACATTTTCAGTGAAGACGCTGAATAATGAATCGCTAGAGTATTTTTCACTAATCCATTATCTTACGCTCTTACATTGCTGGTCTTATATTGAAGAATTCCCCAGTTTCCCGCACTCTTTGTAGTTGTAAGTTTTCACCCCATTCTCCCCCTTTCCCTCAGAGGTATCCACATGTTACAAGCTTAGTCTTTTGAGTGGGTACCTCCACTTTTTTTCTCCTCAGTGTGTATATAGAGTGTATGTATCTTTATTTTACTGATCATGTAAACAAGAATATGTTGTTAATCCTGTCTGGTTATATATATTTACAACGATTCGCATGTCAAGTTCATGATATTGTTTCTTATACATTCTGCTGAAGAAAGAAAGTGAAAATAAAGTTTGAATTGAATTGAATTGAATTGCATTTTGTTGAATATTGGAGAGATGTGTTTCACTTATTTTTACATTATCAATTGAACTGTTTTGAGATGACGAAATTACGTGAAATAGCAGAAGTCACAGCGTTGATGGGTTATCAAAAATATATATCCATGGTTGTTCTGTTTTTGTTTCGTGACCTACCAACAAACGTTTTACACGGTACAGATTGTTAATCCGGAAGTGCGTTATTCTGAAGGTTCGTAAATCTTAAATTGAGATTAGGTTTGCTATTCCGAAGGTTCCTTTATCCGAAAGTGAAGATGTATCAGGTTCGTTATTCCGAAGATTCGTTAAATGATCCATATAAAAGCGCGAGCCTTTTCTCGGAAAAACGAAACTTTGGAACAACTAACACCACCCGTTTTGCAGCTAGACTTCTCTATAAAACAGCGACGATACAATGCTAACACTGCCCAGCAGAGATATCTACGGCCTATTCAACCATCATTACATCTATCATTGATTTGTAAGACTTCTATGTCATTCGATCTTTTGTACAGAAATGAAATACCAAACCATACCGACTCAAATTCTTTCTTTTTTTTTTTTTGCCTCAAAGCGTTTCAACACCTCCAATCGACGAATTCTGTCTCTTATAAGATAATAAATGGACATATCACACTAAAGTGACTTTAATCAATCGAAATATATCTGCAAAGAGGTCAAAATAAGTGACTTTAAAGGAATGGATTTGTTTTGGTAGAGATGGGGATTCGGGTTTTAACTTTTTGTGAGATAATTAGGTACCCGGTACCACCTATTGAAATATTAAGATCAATTCTCAGAGGGATTAAAAGCTTATTTGATTAAAATCGGTTTTGAAATGGCCGAGATAATCAAAAACAAAGAGGTCCTAATAAAAGATGGGTCCCACCTTTTATAAGAAGTGCTTTGTTTTACTTTGTTTTCTTTATCTCAGCCACTTTAGAACCGACTTTTTTTTATCAAATAAACTTTTAATAACTCTATTCGTTTTAGAGCTGATGCCCTTTAATGCTTCATATAAGCGTTTTCTAGTTATCTCGGAAAAAAAGTTAAAATCTGAATCCCCATCTCAACCAAAGCTAAACCATCTCCTTAATTTCGGCTGTGGTTTTGATTGGTGGAATGACTTCAGCCATTGTACTCCTTCCTTTTTATCCATCATTTGACTACCTTCTATGCCAAAGGAGTTATATTACCACGGGGAGGACAGATAGCATAGGCAAGTTGATTCATCAAATTTATAAACTCTGCGAACAGTCAGACAAATCGTTACAATCTTACAAATCAGGAAGGAATTTTTATGGTATTGAAATACATATCTGGCTTGCCAACCTACCTTCAACGGAAGTCGTTGCCGCCCATGCGATCATTAGAATTACCGCGAACATTGTGAATTTGTGTCGAAATACATGAACAGAACCAGCCGATGAACGTATGTCATTGGTCCATTATGAAAAAGGCATGTGATGTAAAGGAGGAGCTGAAAATGTATTCGGTGTACCACCGATCACACGTAGGTCTGGAAATGTTGAATCTAGCAGACCGTTTCACTCGATGTTGCTCTACTACGTCTACCGACGAAGAGTACCTACATTGGCGTTTGTATGGTACAGTCAGGCGTTCATAATTATTTAGATATCGCGTGAGCTGTTGCGTTCTCAGTTGCTATTGGTTGATAGTGTCGCAGTTCGACGAAAATGTATGTAAAGTGGAGGTGACGAGCTACGTAGCGACGCGCACACGTGCTTTCTGATTAAAGGCCAGGGGAAGCCGATTTTGTGACACGCAGGGAAAGATGATCACGACATTTTGGAATATCTTTGCGCATTATTTTCGTTGATAAAATACTTAATGATTACACATAAAGAAGACTATTTTGCCTAAAAGCAAAGAAGATCGTTTGTTTGCTTTCTTGTTTTGCTTTTTTTAATTTCATCTGTGGCATGGAACATGCTTGTTTGCTCATAAAGATTTCAGCGAACGGATTTTTGTTTTTGTTTTTGCTTTAAAAGAACTTTACTGTTAGTTACATATTGGCAGAATTTGCATATAACTTGCTCAATTTCGTCAAGTTTTTCGATTTCAGGATTTTAATACATGTAGTTTTATTCATTTCTACGAAAGAGACAGTCGTCTTAGAAAAAGAAACAAAAGATCTTCGGGCAAATTACGATTGCTGCAACAATCCTATGAATGGTTATTTCGTTTCGATACCTCTCTTGAAACCCTGACACCCCTTATAATATGTGTACTTGCGACGTCGTATAAGCTTACTAGATTCATTATCTGATAACATAACAACTACAAGAACTCCCCTCTGCAAATCTCTACTCACACCGTACTGTAAATACTTCGATAATCGCACGTAACGAGATTCGGTTATTTTCGCAATATGAACATTTCGCCTTGGAATGCAATACTCGTTGTAATTGTGATGGGACATATTTAGAATTTTGATTATGTCCCACCAAACAGGGCACTGTATGCAGACGAAACGGAATTAACTTTGACTGAAGTGCTGCCAAGACATTATTATACAAACCTTATTTTGCAAAGAGAGTTCATGATAATTTAACTTTAGGTCTATTTTTGATCAGCTCACAGCTCAATTATTGCGTCAACTTCTCATCGATACTTTTTCATTTCGGAACTCAGCAAAGAGTCAAGAGGGAGAAATTGGGTGCCCAGAGATCGACATTATTTACTTGGGTGAACCTGATTTATTCTGTGGGAAATTCAAATAGCTTCCCACAAACCCACAGTTCTGCGCAAACGAATAAAACGGCAAACAATGATCTAAGATCGAGACACATCGATCATGATGTGGGTAGATACAGGCCTGTAGCTGAGTAATTATTCCTTTCTCGTGATCAAACATCACGACTGTAGCTAATTTCTGCACTTGAAGTCATCAAGAAATGTAAATTTACACGTTTGATAGTACACGTTTGTTACCCACGTCTCAAACAGTGAACATAGAAAGTTGCAGTAGTCAAACCTGCTCTGAAAGGAGAGGCACATCCTTGGAGTGATAAAGCATATAGATACATGTAGATTGATGATAGGTGGAAATAAAGATTCTTCAACAACCTCACAGGCAAACAAAATATGTACAAAGAGGTAGCCTTGTCAGTCATACTCTACTTTGAATGCTCTTAAACACAGACCGTTTGTCAGAAGAACAGAAAGCAAAAGAAAATAAAGAAGATACATAGAGCTGGCAAATATCGCGAGAAAATAAAACATATCCAAATTACACTACGAGATAGGGTGGTAAACATCGGAAATTTACTGTATGATATATTACATAGGGACACGAATTGCGATCTATAATATGACAAACTTCGTTTCGTGGTTGTCTCATTTTCCTTGCGTAAGAAAAGAAATGACTCAGAATCGTTCGTCAAAGTAGCACTATTTTTTTTTATCTGACATAAAAGAGCTATATCACAGGAAAGTTTTTAAGAATCATGGTACTTTTTATTTCTCTTGCTTCTCAGCTGATTGCAATCGAGTTTGTTAATGGCCTATAAAATCAATCCAAAAAAGAATTACATAACTTTTGGCCCTCACAGATATGATTTATTGATTTATTCATTATTATCGTTTGTTTGTTTTTTGGAGTTTTTTGTTTTAAAATCTTCGTACGTATCATTTTTGTTATGCAGTTACCATGGTTACTGAGAGGTGGGCTTTGGAAACTATGAAATATTTTTCTCTGAAGGTTTTGTCGAATCTTAAATCGCATTGCAGAAATAATCGCTATAATGACAAAGCTTAAGATAAATTCAAACTGGATCACTTTGAAGCTCAACGAAGGGCATAGTTCTTCGTCAACCAGAGAAATGAGTCATTCATGTCCAGGGACAACATAAGTGATCAGCCAGAATCGATAGGCAAACGTCTTCTAACTTTTCTTCAGTAGTGACGTCCAAGGATCGCCTCACTATACTATTGACATTGAATTCCCACCGGTACCGGGGCATGTTGACATGCACTTTGTACTGTTGTGTCCATGTGTATCTTCATTTCGGAGTAGATGTTGTCGCCCCTCGTGTTGATTGTCTCTAACTTGTTAAATTTCCTGATCCATTCCACCTGCAAGTATTGTTTACATTTATAACTTGCCGAATTAGACATCTCAATGATTATTTAGGACATCATACCCTGCCATCATACACTACGAGCTGCGAGGAGTTATTTATTGATTTTTGTTCGAAATTGCATTCCATCATCCTTTGCCAGTTGTTCTAATTTGTCATAGAGAAAGACGTGCCTCTGCAGTGTGCGTAACATCACAGACTGCAGTTAAAAGATAGACTCGTAAATCCTTCCACTCCTGTCCCTCCTGTCAACTACGACACCCTGGTTATGGTTTACTAGCTCTCAGACTTGAAGATAAGTTCTGGACAAGAAATAGCTTGATAAAAAAGACAAACAATCTAAAAGCGCAACATTGCAAATTCACCAAAATTGGAATAAGAATAAGGATTCCCATAATCTTTTTTTTTTAAAATAAGAAAGTTATACAATTTTGGAAATCAAAGAATTTTCTAACTTGGCAGCAGATACCACTTCCCTGTCCGTAACCGATCGGATATAAGTTGCCAATCAAAATTTTGGATAAGTTTGGTGTTTCGGCCGCCGATTGGTTGTCAACGATCGTCAATGATTCTGATTGCTAATGGTCGCAAACAGTCTTTGCATAATATGTGTGAACCCAAGAGCTGCAACATTCAAATTCAATGACCCTTCACCTCCCTCCCCCAATAAAAAGATCAACCAAATAGTTTTCCTTGGGAACCAGAAAGCCTGTACGACTTTGCCATACCTTGTCTAGAATGAATAACAAAACTCCCTTGTTCATGAGTTTTTATTGTATGTGCATCGTACACACAAAAAGTTCAGCCATTTGACATCTATTTGCATATGCCTGAGGTGTCTGGGTCTTGCTCTCTGATATTGAGATATCAGTATGACACATATTTAATGAAGTATTATCGTAATCTGTATTCATTGGTACAGGAGGAATTTTAGGTTCTGGACCATAGATTTAGTGGCATGCAAAACTGGATCTGTAGGCGAATGGCCAGATTACATCAGAGGAATGTTTGTGGCGTGTGACTCGTAGTCACGCTCACAGTTTATCTCCCTAGCGCTCTCATTAATCCCCAAGCTAGGCCATTCGCATGGCAATGACAAGCTTGCAGAGGGTGTCAGACTATTATGAACCAATAAAGAAACATGTAGGATGCTGTTGAACTTTATTCACCCGAACGTGGCGGTTTTGGACAGAATTTTGGACAGAACGAGGTCTTATAATTAACTCTAGATTATGTTAGGTACCGTCTCTGTGAAAACTACAATTGCTCGTTAATAAATGATGTGAGACACTCATAGCATAAAATAAAACGTTGCATCCATCTAATATCAACCGATTGACAGCTATCACTCTCGACACAATAGGTGTGAAAAAGCACAAGAGTTAAAATATTGTCTGCACCCTTCTGTTTATGAAGGAGCGAGAGATCCACAAACTTAGCAAAAGATTGATATACCACAAGAACATCTTCAATGTTGCATATAGGCGAGTACTACAGCAGGAATTTACTTACACAAATACCGGTAATCCCATGACGTATCAAGTGATACTTAATACGGATGAATAGAAACTGACTGTAATCAAAATATTACGATTTCGGTTTGCTGTCTATTGCTGTACTTGATCGTCTGTACGTAGTTCTTCATGTTCTTTACAGGATAATAGGATATGCATGATAAGCAACCACCACACGAAAAGCACTATCTCCAAATTGTAATCAGTCATCTCGATTCTATGGTATAGAGATTAAATACTTTAAAGTCGAAGTTTCAACAAATGGACTTGCTTGTCATATCAAACTGGTGGTATATGACCAGGGAGGTCACCTCCCTGTATATGACCAACTAAAACTACATTCTTATTGGAGATACACGGCTTAGTTCTGATTTCAACAATCTTTACAAGCAGTGTGACCTCAGACTAGTTTTAAAAAACTAAGAGAATTAGACAGATAGTTTTTCTTAACTTTCTCTTTCTTACAAAGTCCTCTATGACTATCTACAAGGTAGACTAATTATTTACGATAATCTGTATTTGTGTTTTTACATTACTTACAAATCCATAACGCAACCTTATACACTGCAATTTCCATCTCCGCAGTAACAAAGATAATTATGATCGCGTCTCTTATTTTTTTATCATCGTCTTGCTATTATTTTGCCTTGTTACTAATAATAAATTTGATAAAGTATATAATATAATGACATTCGATATAACATTGTTATCACGTTCATTTCGATACTCTATATCTCAAAATGTCAAAATGTATGATTCTGCTATCATATTTTGTTGTACAGCTGGGAATGATACCAAAGCATGCAGGAAAATCAATTTTGCTTCAGATATGACCTTGCTCAGATTCACCATAATAGCCTCACGTCTAATTCATTCTATCAGTCACTAAACGTTTTGTAACGTTGACATCTTATCAGGGTCGTTCTAGAATAGAGGAGGCTATCTAACTGTCCTGTGCATACATAGTCTGAGCACGAGAAAGGATGCGTTTTATATCGAGCTGTCTTTTCTCCTCAGTGTCTTCTCCATTCTCTCCATTACAGTGGAGTGCCATAAGAGGTGCGTCAAGGACGACAAAGGCTCGCTCGATGTGCTCTTTCTCATTCTGCACAAATAAGAAAAATATAACGTTCTCAATTATCCCTTATGATCGCTTGATGATTTTGCGATGGATTCAGTGGTAATGACAGTAAAGGTTTTTGATCTGTCAACACACAAGGATGAGAAATTTAGTCTAAAAATCACTTGTCACATAACAAACTTGTAAGTGATCAGTATCACAAAAGTGTTATGACATTACGTTCTCATGAAAAAACTATTGTCTTTTGATGGTACAATAAGTTTCTAATTATCTCTTACTAAATCAGTACTTATTGTAAATCGGGACTATTTGAGTCAAAAATTGTCAAATGAATTTTGTTTTCACATACAATTGGCACACAACGTGCCGGATGTTAGCTGGCATATCCGAGTGATTCAGTCCACGTTTTGAGTGTCTTTTGCGACATGTGCCACTTGATAGTATCAAGTATTAAGCCTATGTGAATATTCGGAACGATTGCTATAATTAAGCGGTAACAGAAGTGTAAATTTCCACTGTTTGTTTACACAATAGTTCGCATCTTATTTGTCTAAGAGGAAAAAGAGAAATCTTCAATGATATTATTTCCTTCTGCTCACCGTTTGCACAGCGATGGAGTCCAAATTGAGAAAGCGCGCAGTTTGGAATCCACTTTCTGACATCAAAGCAACAGCTTGCAAAATGTCACGACTTAAGATCTGTAGCTCTTCCGGGGTCAGGTCACGAGAATTTCTTTGCATCCAGCCCTGGATCCGTGTCGGCTTCGGGTACGTCAGAGATGTGAAGGGAGTGATCAAGGAGGAGGTGCCATCATCGAAGATCGATGTGTTGACTACGACAGGAAAGTAGAGGAGAGTAAGGAAATAATTTATCTTGTGATCATCCAAACCAATAGCATCCTACCAAACAAAGTGATGAAAGCTTTATCACAAATGGCGTGCTTCGAAACTTGCACCTTCGAAAAGACCTATCTTGAAAAGAAATATTGAAATACTGCGCATCACAGAGCTCAGTCAACTGCAAATAAGATGTAAACAGGGGGTATAATATCAACATCTTACCTGCACTCTTGGATTCGTCGGACTGGTTGTTTGACGATCTTAACTGTCTCTTCTTGTTTTGCAAAGAAGACAACGTGTAGAGATATGGGTTCAGAGAAGAGTTGACTGGTAGGATGAATACAGCCGTCCAAGCGTACACCTTCGTAGAGATTGAAATGTTGGAAAATTCACGATGTTTCCACCTTTCAATATATGATGCGATTCTTCCCATCTAAATAAAACACGACCCCCTACCCCCCTCCCCCGCCGAAGCCGCCCCAAACTAAAACTAAAACAAAAACAGAACAACAACAGCAACAACAACGCAAAAAAAAAAGAAAATTAAAAAAAATCATTATGTTCGCGGTACCTGAAAAATTTGTTCTATAAACGTAATTAATGATAAAGACGTCGAAGGTTTGGCATGATGGTCCGCTACAGAAAAACGTGCAATATCTTCAAATTACAACATTAGTTTGTTATCGTCTTAATTTCAGTTGTCATCATCCTTTGCTGTACCAATATGTAATCAATCTAATCCCGTCAGCTTACATACTTCATTCGTATGACCTTATAAAAGGTGGGTCCCACCTTTTTTCAAGATCGTGCTTTTTTGGCCATCCCAGCCGTTTCATAACCGATTTTTATCAAATAAACTTTTGATTCCTCTTAGAATTATATGCTCTTCCATATTTCATAAGAGGTTTCTCATTATCTCACACACAAAAAAAGTTGACAACCTTAAGCCCCATCTCACCGAAATCTATACCACCCCTTTAACCTCACCTGCGATGATATGACGAGTTTACCAGCAGCAGACATGAGGCCCATGATAATAATTGGCATCCAGCAGATCAGGTCCGTACCGACAATCAGCGCCATCTTGGATGCAAGCTTGATCTCCTCAGCGAGGCGTTTCTCTTCCTTCGATCCTTTACCGCGCTTCGATATTCGCCGCTTGGAGAGCTGGAAGAAAACAAAGATGGCGACGTAGCACAGAAGAGTCACGAGAAAGGCCACAAAGTTAGCTCCGATGAAGAGTGATACGGAGTACGCCCAACCAGAGGGCCGGTCTGCCGTTAGAGGGAGAGCCAAACACACTCCGGATTGCCCGTAAAAGTTGCCTTTGATGAACCAGGGAATGCAGAGAGGCAAGAGACCCAGAGTACCAGCTACAAACCAGATTATAAACTCAACGATATGAGCTCCCCTTGGTGAGAAATGCAGACTTCTCTTGAAAGGCGCCACCACGTGTAGACATCGGTCCAAGCTGATGACCATGATGAGAAAGACGGAAGCCTCGCTAGAAATCAGTGAGATCATTCCCGCCATCTTGCAGATGACGCTGGACTGCCACGCGTCCGCATAGACAGCGTAGTTTCCGCGGTAATGGAAGTCAGCTGAGGCAATAGTGATCATGTACGTACCCATGAGGAGGTCTGAAATAGCGAGATGCGTGATGAGACTTGCCTGAACTGTCTTTCCCTGTCCATACATCGCCTGGTACAAGCGATAGCCCACGACAAATGTATTCCCGACAAACGCACTGCTGCCTAGAATCCAAATGAAGGCTCGTAAGATGGCGTTGGACATAAGGTCTTCGCATGACGAGAATTGGTCTCGCGGTGCTTTACAGCCATCTTGATCCGTTATTCCCAACAGACAACAGAATAGGTATTTGTCAGCATGTCTGGAGTGCGAAATAAAATGAAATATTCATCATAGATAGTTCAAGCAAGTGTAAAAGCGACTCTGCAATTCTATAGAATACTCGTTGTGATGGTGCATTGGCATTTAGCCGTTATCTTAGAAATCCATTACGGCCAATGTACTGGTATACAGCTTTCTCTAACTACTTATAGAAACACAATACTGTACTATAGAATCAACGAAATTATTGTATCATAATAGTCCATGAAACTTATGTCTTGACTAGTCTCAACGCCTTGTCCACATATTTAGGGACTAGATGAAAAAAATGGTACGACTGTGCATGAAGGATATTGAACGTACATGACTTGGAGATTCTCAATCCCTTGGAACATTGACTGGCGTGATGCAGCTGACACTTTGATATCTGTGCCCCGCAAGTCTCTGTAAGTGGAGAGAAGGAAATATATTCAGGTACATTACTGATATCCTGTATATCAAGGAATTGAGACCATTTCTAACAATTTGAACACTGACCATCACAAACATTATACATTGTGCAAACGCTTTTACATGTAGTATCAAACGGCGTAAGATGCAGTTTGTTGAACAGTATTGAGTAGATATTGTCCCAAATAATTTTGTCCATAATCAGTAATTGTTATCTCACTGGGCTACGAATTCATTCTTTGGTCACTGACACGAAGTAGTTTTCATGCTGCCCCTATTTCAAAATGTGTTTGTACTGACTTGTATTGTTTTTTTCTCGCCGTACCTATATGACACACTAGCCTACGGTCCAGACGAGGATAGATGTATTCACTCTAACTTACACATTCTCACCGCTGTGTTGCCCTCACCTAAGCCCATGACTTCAACCAATGTGTAGAGAAGTACCATTCAACGTTTTGTAAAACAAAAGAACTTATCAGTATGCTCTTATTACTCACAATTCCTGCAAGCTTGATAGATTATTGAATGCTCCTGTCTCAATGACATCGATTGGGTTTCCAGATAGGTTGCTAGAAAAAAAAGAGGGAAAATGAAATTTCTTTCATGTTAACGTTGGAACATACCAACACGCATTCGCATTCACATAAGTTGTTTTTGCTTACAAGGGGCATCATTTCTTGTCTATTCTACAAACTGCCATTAATAGGGGTAATTTGTTTCTCGGTGCCACAGTTCTTGAAAGTTTACTTAATCCTCTCGTTTGTTTTTCATTTCTCCATCCCTTTCCTCGTTTTTGAGGAATACTTGACACATTAAAATATACGTGACATAAAGATTGTAAATTTTAATCCTTCGCTATGTCTGTTTCAAAATATAAAAATGTACATTTATATTGATACTACGACACCTACACGTACAAAGTTACTCACAGAATCTTGAGTTGTCCCAAGCCTGCAAAACTTCCAGAAGACAAGAAAGAAATCGCGTTTTCCGCGAGATTCCTGGTATGGAGAACCGGCAACATTCAAGAAAAACAGCAACGACAACAGGGAATCGAAATGAACAATGGTACTCAATATTTTACAGTAAAGCAAAATCAAATATTCAATACAATAACATTCCCTTGTTCCTTGCAAAGAAAGGATCAAACTTATATACACGGTTAGTTGGATACTTGCTGTTATCTAAGATGTGTTGCCGTACTTGCGATTAGATTAATCAGATAATAAAAAAAAACATATCATGGCATTCTCCAAAAACTTCAACTCATGCAGAATCTCTCTTCGTTCACTTTGACTCCATGTACTTTGAATACGCCCACATGTTCGGCCCTAATAAGTCCGGAGTGGCTTTTTGCTAACAAAGAGTTATTTAGATAACAGGAGAAAAAAAAACACTGGAGAACACCTTTGGTTTGCATTCTAGGTGGTATCAACCTTTATGAATGTATATTCCCGAGATCCCACTGAGACCATCACAATTTGACTGGTTTGATAATAAAAAACTAGTTTACTTATCAATTTAACTATTTACTGACTTACAAGATTAAGAGGTTTGCATTTTCCTGAAATGAGTCTGGCAGGATTTCATTAACTCCAGATGCCTCCATGTTTCTGCAAACAGGGAATATAGATTTGGGGAAAATTGCATAGTAATATGAATTTCACAGTGTAGAATGAAAAAAACAACAACACACAGATTGATAAAAATAACAGTACAAAACACAGATTACTTCGGAGGCACAAAATGTCATGAAATGTATGCATGTGTAACAAAATCGTACGGTTTCTTCTTTTTTTTCTACGAATCAAGACTCATGAACAAAAAGTGGTATGCTTCGCTTTCTAAAGTCATCCCCAAAATCTGATTAACTTCCGACGAGAGAGGGAGAGAGGATATAGAGAAAGGGAGACAGGGAGAGCTTTGTGAAAGAAAAGAAGGAGATTCCCCCGCTAGTGTTTTAACATGTTAAAGTTTCATGGAGACTCAGTTCTTAGAAGCGATACTCACAGAACTGCCATGTAGGGCATCAATGAGGGCGCTAATCCTTTGGCAGATGTTTCGTTCGCGACTCTTGGATGTATGACGAAAGATTTCGTACATTCGTCGAAGAGAGGGTCACACGAGACAGCCCTACAACACACCAATAAGAAATAACAGTGGTTGGCCGTGTTTTCTCCTTTCCAAGCTCATCAAGTATGAATGTATTAACGTTGCCCTTAAAAATTTGAAATATAAAATTTTGCATTTTTTTTTCGTCAATCGGGTCATTATTTGTTCTCTGACGTCTCCACAATCTCCATGAGAGTAAAATCACCTGACCTGTTTAACCAACGTCTGACAGTCTTGCACATTACGTTTCAAAAAATGAAAGTAATTTCTATCTGCTTCATTGTATATCATTGAATTTTATTGGAACACTCATTTCTTATGGGCTTTCTTCATGATAATACTCGGGAACAATCCAGAATGATGGGTAAATGCTGCAAAATTAAGCATTCTTATGAACAATAGTTAGACTTAACCAAATACGACAGTGATAACGATTTTAGTGTTTTTCTATATACATACGATACTACCGAGATATTCAAACCATGAAATGTAAATATTTGCCTACAGTTTACGAAGTTGCCGAGGAAGCGAGGACGGAGCGAATTCAGTTCTTGAACAATTGTAGGAGAGACCAACACACTGACAGCCATCCGGACAACTTGCTGGAATGCAAAAGAAGAAACTTCAGATTTGTTTTACATGATACGCACCCATTTATACATACCACATAGTGGTATCTTAGACTTTCACATGACAGATCCAGATATGACAACACCAATCTCATGTTCTCATGCAGCAACAGTTTAAATGGAAGATAGTCTTATGAGTCCATGCGGAAAATATCAAAGAACACTTGAAACCGTCTCATGTGCTATTTCCTGTTATGATTTTGTGCCAATACAATGGAATCTATACAATAAGCAAAACGCTTCAACACATATTACTTACTATTATGTTAACTAAGATGGGTGTGAATTTATAGAGGGAAGTTGTCGTTTCCTGTTGTCAATTATCAACCACGTTTCTAAAGAAAGTGTTGTTCAAATCACTTACAGCATAGCAACTCATCATCATGACTCTGGCAATGTCTGATTCCGTCACACAAGTGCTCCGGGCTGATGCAGTTTATGTCACCATGACAACGGTATGTTCCCGGAGGACATGTGAAGCTATCTGATAGATTGAGCAGATATAAGATTACGAGATAGTTACACAATTACAAGAATATAAAGACACTTATCATTGTGAAACAGAAACGTGATAACGGATTGTATAGAACATTGCTGGAAGAGAGCAGAGCTTCTGTTAGTGATATCGCTAGGCACTATCTCGCATATGGAAGTTTTGTTTTGATGAAGGGAGGAATACAAGAGTATACTGTTATAATATACGTCTGAGGGAAGAATATCATTTGCGTACAACATGCTTTTTTTTAAATTGCTCTGTACATCACAAAAGATTTTAGAGTGCATGCGTATGTGAATATGCGAGTACGTGCCCATGTATGCCTATGCCGCCATGAAGATCATGATCATGATGTTTATATACATGTATAGACAAATATGAACATTTCAAATGCTTATGACTTAGCCGAAGGGGGGGGGGGGGGATACATTGAAAAGCAAAAATGTTTTTCACCGTATCTGTTGAAATTAGGCATATGAATTACTCCACAAAATTTTGTATTTTTTCCCCTGAACACCTTTCAAACTGTAAGCTAACCTATAAAGCTTATTGATATCAATTTCCTAACTTACCGCAGCCTGTTTCGTCCTCACCGTACGGGCAGTCCATTTTGCCATCACATCGGAATCTGAGAGGGATGCAGTAAGCCTCGGCACACTTCATGGTGGAAGGAGGACACGGGAAGTCATCTGAAACACAGACCATACCAGTTCGTTTTATCAGATGTCTCACAGGGAATAAAGGACGGGTAACTATCACCACATATGATCGGGCGTTTTGTTTGCGAGGTGCCAATCATTTTGAATAGTTTCTAAAGCCTCCTTTTGATTTATGACTAGACAAATCTAGGTATCATTTCGGAACTGAGATGATAAATAGACATTGGAGTATTGATGACGTTCTTTAAGCGTGTAACCATTGACTCTGTAGTCTACCCGCTGGTAAAACTTATGAGAGTGTAATCAGAATAGTCGCCGTACAGGATTTGAGGTGAGATATCAATGTGTGATAGATTACGAGCAGCAGTAACTTCTCCAGTATTCTGATTAGACAATTATACTACTACACACCATCAAAGACCATGATTTCCCTTCGTCTTGTAAATATGCCAGCAACAAATATATTCGATCTTTAAATTTGCAAGATCCCAGCTTCTGATCTACATTTTTGACACATCAGAAAAAAAAGGAACCAACATGTTTGTTAAAATGTAAATCAGCAGTTGCGATCTTGCAAATATCCTTGGTACAGAGGATAGACAAACTGAGGAACGCCAAACCTCATATCTTCACTCCTCTGTTTAATAATATTTTGCTTTCATTTAACAATACTCCTGGACATCCGTCACGACGATTGTAATGCAAGCGCGCCATCTACTAGTATTAAAGTGGCCACCCAGCAAAGTGGTCATTGGTTAATACGCCACTTCAATGACAGTCTATGACGAATGTGACTGAACGGTAAATCAAGAACAACCACTGAGAAGAACTCACGGCAATCTCGTAAATGCGTGGCGTCTCTACACCCTTCCATCAGTCCAAACTGATCGATGTCATACATACACACTGACTGGACGGAGGTGCACGCCCCGTCACCACACTTTACTTCATGCGTAGGATCACACGAGAAATCGTCCTGGCTGTAAACTGGACAGAGATGAGAATAAAGACTGGGTCTTGCTTAATTAGTTTAAGTAACTGACATACAGTCCTGTACCAATCATCGTATATTGTAAAAAAACATGTATGATAACGGGGACATGTATTGTTTATATTGGTGTCGCATAATGTAGTTGATCATGACGTTAAAGCAAAGATCCTACACAGTAGTGTGTAGGATCTTTGGTTAAAGTATCAACGTATATGGTGGGAGTGGTTCGTTTCTTGAGGTTCGGTTCTACGTCAGCTGTGGTGATTACATAATATGCAATTAAGTGATGCTAGGATGAATAATTGAAATTTAGCTCTACGTTATAATTCTTGACTAAATTTTAAGCATATGAAAATAATATAAAAAAAGACATATTCACACAGACAGGATGACTCACGACAATTTTCCTCGTCTTCCTTGGTATTCCCGATGCAATCAATTATTCCGTCACAATGAATTTTCCCAGGATGCAGAGAACCGTCATAACACTGAAACGATGCTGCAGACGGTCCTACATTTCATGACATTCGGGCAATATGAGATTTGTATTCATTGTTAGTCATACTATTATTTGTCTGTCTGAAATGTTTGTAGCATAACAGCAATCGCCTCACATTTATCTTGCATTGTAGAAAAAAAAAGTGTCCTTAAACTGGCGAATCATTTATCATCGCACGCCATTCACACGAGAGGTAGAAAATGCTTATCCAGAGATGTGTTTTGTCAGAGCAATTATAGAAAAAAAAACGGCAACCACATTATCGAATGAATGAGGAAGATTATAGAGTAGAAAGAAAAATGTCTTTTCTCCCAACACATGTCGGACGGCAAGATTCATTACATTCTGTTTTTCTTGTACAACTAATCCAATAACAATTCATAGACCTTTCAACGGTGTGCAATCAACATTTTTCATTTCATTTCATTTCAATTTATTTCATCAAATTTCACTTATTCATTTCCAACAGAAATATAAATGGATAAAACACACTATGCTAATAAAAACATTATTACTCTAAATATGTCAACACACAGTATAATCACATTACAAATTAGGTCACTATATATGAAGCAAATATCGATGATGTTTACTTAATAATATTGAAAAGGCCTACTGCCTACCACAATCGAGTTCGTCAGAAGAGTCCTGGCAATCTCCAATAAAATCACAACGTTTTGAGATTGGGATGCAATCTTGACTTCCACAGGCGAATTCTAAGTCTGTACATGTTCGGTAATCTGCAAAAATAAAACATGTTAATTCAATTTGCTCTTTTATTGCCATAGCATGTCTTCCACGTGGTGATGTCGAGAAGTATGCACTAATCATGTCTAATCACTTCACATCAAAGTCAGTTGATAATTGATAGCTGATAGTCAGATCATCATTGCTAACGATAAAGACAATAACAAACAGAAATGATAATCATGATATTGATAAGACAAACATTCACTTGATATTCAATTTCTTGCCGATATCACAAATGTGTCATAGCTCTCGTTCATTATAATTTTAGGGTTGATATTCATTTCTTCTTGTGTGTGTGTGTGTGTGTGTGTATGTTTGTGTCAGCAGCTTAAAAGTGACTGATTGACAGCATTTTGAGAACATTTTCAATACCTGAACTCCGAAAAGAAAATGCATTGTCAAGGCGAAGCAAGGCAAGACTCAATTGGTTTTTAAAGTTGTCACATTTTTGTCGATCCTGAAAACACAAAACAGAATTCGAATGTTGTACTACCCCAGGAAAAATGTCATCCACGCTAAGTAGGTGAAAATACGAATCCGCCCACAATTAGGGAAACGGACATTTGAAATAATACGCGTTATTCGAATGAGAGTCCTTGTGATGTACGTTTACTGCTCCTCTGGCATGTCTGGTGCTGAAAAATGTAGTCGTCTGAGCAGACATTTAATATATCAACAAAATACATGAAGTAAGTGGTATCTTACGACAATGGGTTTCGTCAGAGTTATCCTGGCAGTGTGGGATGACGTCACAGTAGAATGAAACCGAAATGCAGGACCCGTCGGCACACTGAAATTGATCGCTGTTACAACCTGCAGATGGCAAAGACAAAAGTGACAGGTATTATAAGGGATCGAACAAAGCACACGTGGTATGCGTTCAGCGGTTTTAGATAACATTGCTATAACACTTCTGATCATGACATACCTGTAGGACATTGCAACTCGTCGCTACCATCAGAACAATCACTGTTCCCGTTGCAGAGAAACACTTCCTGGATGCATTCTCGAGACGTGCACTGGAAAAGCCCGGATGCACAGAAACGCTCCGCTACACCTGCAGACATCGGCATAAAATGATTGTCTTTTCAGTTAAACGTTTCACTTCTTGGATAATGTTGAGCTCATCATAGCAGAAGACTGGCGTATATTAGTAGAAACTTAGAAGGAGGTAGTTGGGATATTGCATCTCCAAATCTTTTACCTCCCTCAAACAAAAACAAGGGCATATCAATACAAAGTCTGCCACTGAACATAATTAAACTTTTTCGAAGTATAACGTTTCTTTCACCGAATTTTGTGAAGTTCCAAAAGAGTCCAACACAAAACAAAGCTAAACCAACTATATGTATCATAAACGGTCGATTACTGTGGATCTACGATACGCTGATTTCAATGTATCATTTGTCTTTAATATTCAACTCATTAAGAAGACAAGGCACCTTTTATATTCATGGGTGTATACTGTAACATATCGATTTAGTAAAATATTTAAACGTATGCATTACTTGACATAGATTTTATCTACGTGGGGTAAGGTATACTTTGTACTCACCATTGAGGTATAGAGGAATTACGTCATCTTCCCGCAAAATTTCTAGACAGAATAAGAGTAAAATAACATTGCAAAATGAGAATTCACGTAGAAAGGGAAAGTGACTATAATCTATTCACTGGCATGTGGGTGTGAAGTCAATTTATTTAAGATTAACTCATACTGTTTGGCACAACAATTCTGCACATCTCTTATCTATTCACTTTTCTATTATATATATATATATATATATATATATATATATATATATCTTTTTTTTGGGGGGGGGGAGAGGGGGTGGTTCGTAAGACTTACGAGAGTCAATCTCAGCTGGTCTCTCACATATGAATTGATTAGACTCCGGGGATGCACAGGCCACGTCGTGCCAGAGGGCAGTTGAAAGGTCAGTAGCAGTGGCTGGATCAAAGACTAGCATTGTACATGCTTCCAGTATCCCCCCGTTGGGCTGCGTACCTTGTACACCACTGAAACGGATTACACAGGATTAAACGAGAAGAAATGTTCCAAAGACATAAGGTTAAAACTCTTTTTCCGACACAATGTGCCTTGTTAATACCGTTTGCTGACTATTCCTATAGAGTCGCCTGGGCAAACCAAGAGGGGTCGGCATCATTCGCCCGTTTTCTAGTGTGGGTGGGAAGGGGGACCACTTCACCGGGTGAGCAGTCTGCTCTTAGCGATTACTGAATGAAGTGTATCTTTTACGTGCAGTTGACGTGCATGAGTCGTCACACAGGGACCTACATTTTACGTCCTATACGAGGGACAGAATGATATGCCTCTTTTAAACAAAAAGGGACGGTATGATTACATACAACACTGGCCATCTATACTCACTTGGAGTCGAACCCGAGCAATTTGATTGCAATACATACACACTACCGACTAGCTGAGCCACATCACCGTCTCATTGCTTTGTAAAATAGATGAAAAGTATCATCCATTTCAAGATTATCATTAAAAGTGCATGCATATTTCTATAAAGGTAGGCTATCAATGTAAAAATCACAATCCAAACCTTTCGTCGACGAACCAATCTGTATAAGTCATGGGACTATCGTCGTTCCAGACGAAAACACCACGATCGTTCCTTCGACCGAGTCCTGATCGAAAACAAACAGTGATTGAAGATGGAACTATAAGCTCTTGTCTTCTCGTCTCATTGGCCCAATGCATCAGTGTAATGTAGGGTCACAAAACAAGGATTTAGTGTTCTCTATAGTACCCTCCTTGCAGTGAGATACTGAGTACTTCATACGGTATGTATGAGATGATGTACATTAAGCTCCACTGCCATACGATGCTGGAAATCAAACTTAAGCTAAATGGGTGATCCAGCTAGCAGGTGACAAGAAATGAATCTGTCATGTGATTTGGTTTCACTTAAAGACTCACTGTGCGTAAGCTTACGCAAAAGGGAAAATTGAGAAGAGAGAGACTGTCACAGAACATAAAATATTATAATACATCGAACATAAAACACAGAACATATAATATAGATTTCCTTTATAATTTTTTTAATATTTAGTGTGAAAACCTGGCTTACATCATGAGCAATTCTGCTACCTTGAAAAAACATCAAATTTACGTGCTTTGAAAAGTAGATCCTCGGCATGAGACATCCCGAAATCAAACATTCAGGCGGACAAACAGAACAAACGCACTATCGGATAGACAAAATGGGAGTATTAAATGCTGTTACATTTAGCCGTCCTGCAGAAGATCTGAAATAAGCACATTCTTTGTCACTTGACTGTAACTATTGAATTATCTTCTTCTTATTTTATTTTGGGTAAATATTCGAGGAAAAATAATAGATACTCACCAATGTACGTTTTGATAGCCGGTGCATCCCACTGGGATGATATCATATAATGAAGGAATGTCATTTCATCCCTATCCCGAATACTAACAAGATGCCCATTGTGTAGATCTACGCATTGTATCTCAGCGTCAAACCAAGTGACAATAGTAGGAAGGCGGACCAGGCGATAGCATGACCTCCGGAAGTAGTCCCACCCAGGAGGGCAAAAGTGACCTGATCATCAGAATAAACATAAAACGATACTTATCGCAATCATTATGACTCAAACAATCCTAATTCTACATTATTATTAGGTTTATATGACTATCATAATACGCTGCAACCTAAAGCTGCTAATTTGCCGAGGTGGGATAGGAAATCATTTTGTTCCCCTGTTGCTTATCTGTTTAGTCTCATTTCATTATCATTGTGGGAAATCATTACCGTTTTCCACCTCGGCTTCAGTAATGACGTCAGGTCTAAGCTGAGATGAAGAAAACTCCCCCAGAAGTCCTGAGCCACTCTCCATGCTATCCGAATAGAACTCGACTGTCATCCTGTTATATGAGGAAGTGATGACGCCATTTGGGCGATTGTGATCGCAATAGCGAGCAATGGTTTGGAAAGAAGAAGCGTCAGACACAGTCACGTGATCTTCATTGCACCTCGAGTCTAACGACACTACGTTGAAGTGTATGAATAGCAGGTGGGTGTGTGTCCAGAGTTTGGTTGTGATGAGCCACGTGTGGTGTATGTCTGGTGGGTAGTTCTCGAAGTAGTTTGGCGTCATGATGAGGCCCGAGGCATCGGTACATGTGAATCTGCTGTCCACGGTGGCCACTTCCCGCGTCGTACATCTGCCCTTATCTGAAAGATAGAACATGTGACATTTCATACATTTTTATTACAACGATATAATGTAGATATAATTGAACTACCCTATTGGATAAAAAAAACCCAACAATTTATCTCTTGTGCTAACACAGGACAAACACACACACACACACACACACACATACGCACACATATTATGTGTATTTGCCAAAGCAATTATTCTTACAGAAATCAAACCGTTTTGATTCGTCGATAAGTATCGATCAATGAACAAGAAGAGGTACACACGAATACACTTATCAATATACATACACAAGTCAAGTATTTCTTGATTTAATCATATATTTATGTTAAGTATAATGAAGTGTGCACGCGTGTGTAACCCTGAATCGCAAAACCCGCAAAATATTGCAAAATAAGAATGTTTAGCTTAATTCTGAAAGGGGAGATTCTCAATTTTGAAATATAATACTGCTCTTTAAATTTGGACATTCCTAACCAATATAGATACACATGATAGAAAAACAAACATAGAGAAGCACAAACTTTTCAGAACGAGGGACTATGATATCAAGAATCTCTCCATCCCTGCATGTCGTTCTGTACCATCTGTGGAACAGAAAGGGGATGATTGTGTGATAACCAAATACGTGTACTTGAAACGCTAGTCATTGTATGCTTGATTATGTCAAAATTCCAAAGTTACTGCTAACGGCTTTTCAATTATTACATCTTTACCGATCTCATACACGCACCCCCTACACACACACACACACACGAATACACACATAATCATATAATATACATGATGTGCATAATGCGGGGTATTAATGTATCGCGTGTCTTCCCATATTGATTCGTTTATTATGCAGTTGAACACGTGGTTACATATCACGTCCCCATTACTCAAATACCCTGATACTTACTTTTGTATACATTGTACTTGGTTTCATTGCATGACATGACGTATTGAATTACCTATGTCACCGTATGCAGCCGTAATGTGAAGAGATGACGTCATCAGTCCGGTAAAGATGCTAATCGAGAGCTTATGCGAGGATGAAATGTACACGTGAGGTATGTCGGTGGGATCGAATTTCACCTCCTCCGAGACCGGGTCGCTCAACACAATGTGACCATCATTGTCTCCAATGATACTTTCCACATCCTGAAAGAAAGAATCGAATCTTTTTACTTTATATCTGTTTAGATATTCTTTCGAAATTTTGCTTGTCGTGACAGTTTAACTTCAAGTTTTGAGGAAGGATAGGGATTAATCGATATAGAGTGCCCAATAAAAAAAAAAATGTTCATGGGTATTCATCAGCAAGTAGTAACAGTCATTCGTACGTTGTCGTTGTAACCCTGGCCCACTTATTAGTTTTTGGTTGACATTATCAATAACAATGTTAACAAATTGAATAAAAATTAGATAAACTCTGTATGTTATAAAAAAAAACCTCGAGATGGTTACTCATGAGTACTTCAGAGCCTAGTTTAAGTCCAAGAAATTGAAATATTTACATGAAATCCATAGAAAATGAGTGCCACGTATCGTCCTTGTGGAACTACAATGTCTGCTTGACAGAGTGCTCGTGGTGGTACAGTCAGGGAGTTAGTCTGTGATATCTGGATGGCAATCTGAGGCATGAGGAAATCCGCTGAACAATCCTCGCCACAGTAGGTCGTCACACAATCTGAAAGCCATGGTAGACACACACAGAGACAGTGAGCAATGCATTTTAATCATGCACTTGTTATAATCAGCATGACAGCTGAATTAAATGACAATCTCATCTATTGGCTTAGAGGAACGATAACGGCCTACCATTCGAACAAGCCGTAAAGAAAATCAAATTAAAACCATTGCGTTTCCCATGTATTGATCTGTGTGTGTGTGTGTGTGTGTGTGTGTGATTAATCCATCATATCATGAAAGGATATTAAACGGGGGGGGGGGGGGGGGAGGGGATGATATCGTTATCAGCTTCATCGTCCATGCGAAACAGGAGGTGACACCCCGGGGTGACACATTTGCTCAGGACTGCGAAAAGTGCTCCGGTCCTATTTTTTCCAAGGACTTAGGGTTAGGGTTGTGATAGTGTTTTAGGTTTAGTTTTTTATAAGGATGAGGATAAGGGTTAGGGTTATGTTTGTGGATAAAATTATATATTTGGCTTAGAGTGCAGATATTTTATGGGCATGGGAGCAATTGTGGCAGAAGCAAATGTCATGGAACCCAAAGAGTCTTGTAACAATCTTATAGCAGGAATAATACCACGTTCTGATCATAAACGGACAAAAGCGCATGATTGTTATCCCATCTTACATTTCCCTTACTTTGACATTTAAAGAACAATCATTTTTTTTTGTTATTATTATTGTACCGTGAATCTTACCTGTGTGGTAACAGCCGAGTAGCTCGGTTCGAAAGCATAAATAACTCTCCCAACTTGTCGGCGTAATCCTGTACGTCGATGCCTTGGCTCTCTCCACCAGACTCACTTTGCACATAGACGTGTGGCATCCCGATAGGTTCTGAATAAAAAGATAAGCAAGCAAAATCACTCAGACAGGCGATGTTCTAGTAGAATGAAAATAACAACTTTAATTCAGGTGTACACTTAAGGAATATTATTAACATTTTGGGCTTGCATTCAAAAATACCAATACGCATAGTTAGAAAATTCTAAAGACTCTTTTCTTTTCAAGGCAGTTTTTTTTCCAGCTGTGGCGAAATGCAGGACACTACCCCCCCCCCCCCCAAAAAAAAAAAAGAGAGAAAAATCCAATAATAGCAACAAACAAACAAACAAATAAACAAACAAGCAGACAAATACAACAAAGCATTTTCCAAACAAAAAACATGTAATGGCGTCCTTTCATCCAGTAACACATTTTATTTTGGTCTCTTTGTTCGAAGAGACTCTTGCTGCCTCTGAAAATATTTCGTTCTACTCAATTAACAGGATTAAATTGTTTTGCATATTGCTCCATGTGCTACGATTGCTCTTCAACCTAGAACTCCTAGCATTAAACGATGATGAAATGCTATGAATTGATAATTAAAATTTGTAAAATGGTAATGTATTTCCCTCCGCTTTCCCTTCCTGCACATACATTGAGCTTAAAAATAGGTGAAAGCAAAGTAATTACTAAGTATTACGTACAAATGACAAATTGTCTGAGGATGTATCTATGTTAAACCCGATTAGACGAGAGCCATCGCATTGCTGAATGATGACGTCAGTAAGTAGAAAGACGTCATCAAACGTCATCTGTATCCATGATTGATGGCTGCTGCCACCTGTCGGCCAGCCGTAGGAAGGGTAATGGTCGAAGGCTAATATCCTCACTGTGTCTTCACTCACAGATTGCTCAGAACTGGTTGATGTGGAGCTAGTGTTGATTGATACTTCACCATGAGCGGGGTTCAGACGGCAGTCTAAATTCGACAAAATGATACACCGTATTATTATCAGTGTAGTAATGAACAATGATGATTTTTATAATAAATGTCAACTGCATCACTAGCACAATTGTTTTTTGAAATTGTCATTTATACCTTGTGCATTTACGTATTCATATGCACAAAACCTCTATATTCATTAGTATAATCAACAGTTAAAGGTAAGATACTGTAAAAAATAAAATGGTAATGAAATTAACAATACACCGTGTGAGAAAATAATCTTGTCTATAATTAGATGAACACATTAAATGATCAAAGGATAAAGACATCTAAATTCATTATTCTATAGAAAGGCTAGTATAGAGAAGCGAAAAAAGAAAAAAAAAATCTGAGAGCTGAGCGCAGATAGCAGTGCTGATATGAAATACCGTACCAGGTGCACACAACTTCAGGGGGACAAAATGATTTAGTGCTTGAAACCCCAGACCATCAATGCTTCGAGACAGGTAATCTTAAATGTATCTATCTGTTTAGTTAGTTTAGTACAGGTATAAAGATGTTTCTTGCCTATATTGCACCCAAGCAGATCAAATCTCAGAGCAAAGGAATGACCAGCAGCGCTCATGGGCAGTATCCTGACCAGAGTTGTTAACCGTGGACGTGCAAATAAAACCGCATACACTTGCTCCACATTCCAGTCTGCCTGACGAATCTAGAAACAAGGAGAATTCAATATTTGGAACATGTCAGTGTGCCACGTTAATTATCAAACGCACAAGTACAGATGATGTTGACAAAGTTATGTACTGTTGTACAGTGGAAACTTGTAGTAGAGTAGAAAAGGGCATTCCTACAAGAGAGTCAGAATGGGAATGCATAGATAATATGACAATCCAGTTGTTTGTTATGAATTTCGCCAACATTAAACCTTATCCCTCATTATTAACAGTAAATACCAGCATTATAACCGAAATACGTAAAGGACAATATCAAAGTTTGATGAAACAACATTCAGCCTTATTCCGTCTGAAGACGATGTTTAAAGCTCAATACTCTAAAGTTGGGGATTGTCTTCTATCAGTCACAATCAACTGTTTTACGATGATACGCATGAAAAAATGAACGTTATTGTGTGGCTGGCGGAACTCAAGATTCGTCGTATATTGAAATAAAGATTCCGGTATGAACTCCATGCTTAGAGATTACAGTGCGGGATTAAGTTTGAAAGCAGAGATATATTATGATTAAGTCTAGGCTATAAACAGTTACGGTTAGGCTTCTCTGAAGACTTAATAAGCTGATGTGTGTGTATGTATTTGTACAATCTACGTAAGATGTGAAAGTCTCTTGCCTCCTCACTGCCATCTTGAAAAGACACTGTTAGGGTTAGCAGCCAGGGAGTCTGAATTTCTTCTCCGCCCTGGATGATCAACCCTGTGATGTAGTGTGGATCTTCAAATGTCACCTGTAAATCAACCAACATACATTTTAGTGAATATGAAGAGTTTAGGGTGAATGAAAACGCTTGGCCATGGAGTCTAGCGAGAATTCATTGTAGCCCGTCCCCTTTTCTCTCCCCCCTCTCTCTATACATATGTATATAAAATGTAATATTTTCATGTTCTTTATGTATAGATGGTCTTATGTATTTTTTGTGTTTTTTATGATATTTATAAAGATATCATAGAATGTTTTTTTTTTATTTATTTATTTATATGTTTTATTTTCACAGGGTGGCTCCGCCAGTGGTTAAACACTGTTGTATTTGGAGGCCCTGCATGTATATCATATATGTATGAAATACGTTTATAATACATGTGCTATATATGAATACAAATGTATATATTTATTTGTTTATTTATTTTAATCTAATCACAATAAATCATCAACATACACTATGCGTATGATACTAACCACGATATTTTCGAATAAAATACCCACTCATTTCTTCATTCGTTTGCATTTCAATTAATTTTCTCTTATTTGTAACGAACACGACAGAACAAAAGTTCTCATATATCCCTTTCCCATGTCTCTCAGCTCACTACAATGACGGAGTTCTCTCGCTGTGGATGTGGAATCCAGGAGGCGGGGCCATGAAGTCTAGCCTGGTTTGGGGCGTGGTCCTCATCCTTCTGACTCGTTGCTGTGATACTAGAATCGGGAATCCATCCTGCCTCCATCCCCAGTGGAATCAAGCAACGTCCTGTCCAAACAATTGTCATTAGAGCACAATTCACTTAGAAGATAGCTACTCATTTTTCAAAGAGACACATGTTTCTTACCACTGAGTAGTAAATATCAGTTCAAGTTTGTTAGTCTGTATGCTTGTCTGTTTGTCTGTGAGTTGTTGTTTAGTGTGTGTGTGTGTGTCTTGGCACGGTTAGTACACAGTTTTTAAGCAGTCTACACTCAGTCAAGATTCAATATCCAGAGGTTAATGTTCTCCTTAATAAATGAATGACGAAATTACGAAAAAGTAATGATAAGAGCTTTTACCTTCACCATTTATTGATCTTAACTCGAGTTTAAATCCACCGCTGATCCCAGATGTCCCAGTTGAAAACCGAATCCAGGCTTTATGGGTCCACAAAACGAAGTCGGATGGCAGGATGCGACCGGTAAGTTCAGAAATGATGGATTCTGACACGTTTGGAAATGAACTCTTGCCAATGACAAGTAGGTCATCTTCATTAATAAGGTCAAAGGTGACAAAATGACCCATGATGCCCAGTTCCTGTGATGTCGTAATCTTCCACTCAATGTATTCATTGTTCTGATAAGGCATCGGATAGTAAGGTGACACCAGCTCTTCTACCCCGTCTTCAATCAAGACAACAGGCTCTGACGGAAAAATTGTGTGAAAACTTTTATCAGAAATTATATTATGGTATAAAATCATCTGGTGACCTACACCTAATATTGACGCTTCATTGATATCAACACTCATTTCCTTTTTTTTTTAAAGATGAATCAATCAATATATGCTTATGATGAGACATTCAAACGACTGATGTCTGTCTGTATGCATTAACATTATGAATAATGTGAAAATGTATACGTAGTACCAACTGCTATAAGGGATACAAATCAGGTCTGCCCGCTGGGTGGAATCCTGGTGGTCTATTAGCTATAACACCTGTCTAGAGTAATCAGCATATCCTTGGTTTGTGTCCAACCCCCATTACGTATGATTTTTTTATCATGGCTACTACTAAACACTAAATAATCGATGCTTATTTACGTCGAATTTTCAACCACATACAAGTATGTCTTTACTTGTTGCTAATTGTACAAAATTACAATCGAAGTCCACGTAAAAATAGTACGTAAGTGAACCAGTGCATAAGAAACTGAAATATCGAAAGACAAAATTGATAATGAAGAAGGTTTCTATACCTGTGAGAGCGGTAAGCTCAAGTTTGAAGCCTTGTCCGATTTCTGTGGTATCTGTATCCAATTCAATCCATATTCGATTGCAGTGACTGATGGCCAAGGGGTCAGTAACAGGAAAGTTTTGACTGTCCCATATGGTTTGACTCTCAGATACTTGAAAAAAAAAATGAGGAAAGAAACAGCATATTCAAGTCTCAATCTCTGTATTCAAAATGAATCATATGAAACGCGTGAACATCGCTGGTCGCATAATACACATTCTTGAATTTTTGTATTTTTGAGGAAACAAGAAACTTCTGCTTTTATACTCGTGCGTGTTGAAGACGAAACATCGCACATAACTTTGATAAAAAGACAGTTCGGGATTATGTAATATCCATGTTAAAAAACTCATTTTTCTATCAGAAAACTATACCTTTGTATACAAGATGCAAAAGTGTTACTTTCAGGGTTCATGTAACCCTCAGCGAAGAAAATAACAACAAAAAGAATAGTTGACATGGTGGCTATGTAAATAATGTACATACCATAATACCTCGATGCACCACATCCTATGGTGAGGTCATTATCCAGCGTTGTCACATTGATGTGGAGCATTGTGACTTTGATGACATAACCGACTGGAGCAAAGACTACCCACTCACGAAAGAAGCTCGCGGGGTACAAGTCGGGGTAAAAAGTTGATGGTATGATAATAGATCCAGTACGGGGTAGTCTTATGCCCCTATCATCCGCAGTAAGCTCACAGAGGTCAACCTCGTCACAGTCTTAAAGGGAAGATAAACCCCAAGAGCAATGTGGATTGAGTGAAAGCAGCAACATTAGTAGAACACATCAGTGAAAGTTTGAAGAAAATCGGACAATCGATGCAAAAGTTATGAATTTTTAAAGTTTTGGTGTTGGAACCGCTGGATGAGGAGACTACTAGAGGTTATGACGTATGAGTGGACAACAATACCAAGAAAATATAAAGAAAATTCTACAAAAATCCATTTTTCATGAAAATTACAAATTCCATCAACTTGATATTGACATATGTTGAGGGTAGCAATTGTTCCCCCTGCTTTCTGAAAGAAGTTGGTCCATTGCTCTTTCATAATTCTAGAAAAGTGAATTTTTGTTGAATTTCCTTTATATTTTCTTTGTATTGTTGTCCACTCATACGTCATATCCTCTAGTAGTCTCCTCATCCAGCGGTTCCAACACCAGAACTTTAAAAATTCATAACTTTTGCATCGATTGTCCGATTTTCTTCAAACTTTCACTGATGTGTTCTACTAATGTTGCTGCTTTCACTCAATCCACATTGCTCTTTGGGTTTATCTTCCCTTTAATTAAAAAAAGATCGAAAGAAAAAAGATCACTAAGTACTTCTCAATGCGGAATTATGTTGTATAGGCAAAGAGTGATTGGAATGATATAAGATGGTTGCCTCAAAACTTTGGTAAATGAATACAGCGCTGGGATCATTTCTCGTTACATTAAATTATTTATTTATTATTATTTTTTTTTTTAGATCTGTCATCTCTTTAAAATCCCCCCCCAAAAAAAATATTATCGTGACAGCGTTTGAGAGAACTGCAGATTTACCTTTGTGACATTTGTCGTTATTCATCTTTTATTCAAACTATTCTACTAATAGCGCCTATAATCATTCAGAAATATACTTTGTGAGCATACCTGGTAGAAGTTTATACATTATCAGAAATTGAACATTCTTTTGTATATCATGATGCTAAGAATAATCAACAAATAAAATTCTTATCATACTAAAAACTTTCATCGGCTGAGGATGATGAATGATTAAATGACTGAGCTTCAACCAACCTTGAAAGGTTGGTTGAAGCTCAGTCATTTAATCATAAAATTCTTATCGTTTTCAAAGAATTATAGGAAATTTTCTATTATATGAAAAGTATAAATTCAAATCGAATTGAATTGAATTGAATTGAAATAAAATTGGACAAGAAATTAATTATGTATATGAATACAACACGGTTAACAGCATGTGATTTTATGCAGTGTGACACATCGTACCTGTGGGAGGGATTGCAGTAAGCTCCAAAATAAACGATCCGTTGTTTTGATGTTCAAACAACCATATGACTTTGTAGACCAGCGCTATACGATGAGAATAGATAACTATGTCTTGACTTTCATAGCCGGTGACTATACAGCGAAAACCAGTTATTTTGTTGGGTAACAGACCCGCAGCCAGTACTATTCTCTCGTCGGCTATATCCAAAGCTATCGATTTGAAGTGTACGCGAATAGAAGCATCTTCCGGTGCCTCTACAGTCCATCGGGCTTCATGATGGTTACTCCAAATCTCGAGCAAATCCACATTAGACGTTATCGTCGCCACTTCACCGTAAGAGAGGTGAATCTTGACTAAGTGATAACAAAGATGGAATAAAAAACAACTTTAGAGGTGAAAACATGTATATCAGGGTCAGAGGATCCTTCTTGGATAAATCAAAAGTTATAAGTGGTGACGATGTCGTTCCTTACTTAAAGCATGAATGAGTTATCATCATCCTTATTCTTTGCGGTACAATTTACCCAACAATAATAATCAACTGTGATTATCACAGTATAAGCCTATTGAATTCCTATATCGAAATTGTCTTCACTATCATTCCTGTTTTAATATATCACTTAAAAACAAGAAAAACAACAATATAATGAAATTACAAGTGTCATTTGTGTCCTATGTGAGTATGTACTGGAAATAAAGAAAGACCGCCACATAAGGTAATGGAAATTGATTTAATTGCTCTTTCCGTAAAGAACCTAAATACAGAGACAAAGATCCATCATCTTCAATACATAAACAGTGAATAACTATGCAGTAAAGGGAATGTCCCAACGTTGCACCTTCAATGAGTATAGAAGAAGAAAGGTTATTTTGTGCGATTCTTGTTGACAGATTGCATAAGCTGATATGATTGGAAACATACAATTCTCTATACTCATCATGAAAGATGCTGTTTATGATATACAAATCAAATCATCTTTTTCTTTCTTTTAGTTCCACCAAGTATGCAATTATTTCTTACTCGATGATTGAATACAGATGTAATAAACCTGATATCATGACCTTTTAACGTCTTTTATTTACAATCCAATTGTTTAAAAAAATGTCAAAGACAGTCAAAGCATCCGGGAACTTACCAGTGGCAAAAATGAACTCCACGTCGAACCGAGTGGCCGGCTCAGCGTAGTCACTGACCAGCATAAACCACATCCAACGGGAGATAGATTCGATCTCGTAAAGGCGAAGGCTGATGTCACCCGTGAACGTGTCGAGGATGGAATCTCGTCTACCGACTTCCTTTCCGTCGCCGACCACCAAGAGATCACGACTATTGTGAGGGATAGGTACACACTTGAAAATATATATCTATAATGCTTATTTGGCATTTTTGCAAATTGCAAAAACATGCGCACGAGTTTATACAAGGTTACACATACACAATGAAGTTGGATATGATATTCAGTTTTCTTATTTTCTTACCTGTGTTGATACAACAAAAATGTTTATGAACCAAAGAATTGTGAGTTGGAAATGGTTCTATCCCATCACATCTTTCTTGAAGGACAAGTTCACCTTCTCATACATGTGGGTTGAGTGCGTGCAGCAATATTAGTAGAATACATCAGTGAAAGTTTGAGGAAATCAGACAATCCTTTCAAAGTTAAGATTTTTAAAGTTTCTGTGTATTCACTGCTCTACAAGAAGACTACTGCAGTTTATGATGTCACATACATTGAACGATAACAGGAAAATATAAAGAGAATTTTACAAAGTGTCATTTTTTTGGACAAAAGTACACATTCCCTCGACTTGCCACTGTGTTAAGGGTAATATTTTCCCCCTGCATTCCTGAAAGAGGCAAGTTAAGTACTCTTTTATTTCTTTTCCGAGAATATTGAAAATAATTGTTGAATTTCTTCAGAATTCTCTTTATATCGTTCTACACGTGTGATATCACAATCTGTAGTAGTCTTCTTATCCAGCGATGGCGCCAATGAAACTTCAAAAATTCATAAAAGTTGAATGGTTTGTCTGCTTTTTCTCAAACTTTCACTAATGTTATCTATTTGTATTGCCGCATTTTCTCAAGTCATAAAATATACGTGTATAAGGTGTACTTGTCCTTCAATATTCGATATCACCGAGTAGCGAGAATGCATTGGATCGCAGGACTTTGTTTACTATTCAGCATTGAGATAAAAAAATCATTGTGACTGTGCATCACAAAACCAACTAAAAGTCGCACTCCTTGATTTTATATGAGGACTCAAAAAAGGTGAAACGGGTTAACCTAGTCAGTTTTGAGTTTTTCATGTTTTGTGATGGAGCTATTCTTCTTAAGTTTGGGATCATAAAATGAATCGGAAAGTGACATGCGTTTTCAGTAGTTTTTCTCCAACCCCTTTTTTGTAGAGTAGTGTGGTCAGGTATATCATAGAGGCCCCTTTTGATATCCTTTGCACACTCTTCACTTTCAACTATAACTGTTTTGAAAGTTAGCATTAATCATGGACAGAATGTGTTAATAGAGCATGCTCAATTTCAGCTTAATCTGATAATTCCTACGTTGTTGTTGCTTCGGTGGTTTACATCTTCTTATTTTGTCCAATTCATCGCACAGCTTGCACGGCTTGGTAAAGATTAAGCGCTTGAATAGACCCTTTACTCTTTTATCAGTTCACACTTTACCAGAGTGTGTGCTTTCTTACTAATATTTAGATAGATTAGGAGAGTCCATTTGAATGGAATTATATATCATTTTAAAGCTTAGAGTCTGCTCTTTCAGAATCTGCCCTCAACTAAAATTCCATGTCTGGCGACTTTTTGTTGGTTTTGTGATGCAAGGTCACGCTTATCATAATTTATGAAAAATTATTTTTTTTACTCTCATGACGGAAGACTCACCCATATTCACCTGCGCGATATACTACATAGATGCGGACAACGCACTCAGGTGGAGCTTCGATGACGTAAGAGATCCTAGTATTCAGACTCCCGCTAGACGGATAGCCAGGAAATTCCACATAATGCCAAGGCCATGTCACATTACAGCTTCCATGACCTTCATAGTCCATGGTTTCAACTACGAGTCAAGAGAACATTAGAAGCACCAGATGAGCAAATGCTAGCATCTTTAGGGGAAAAATACAATACTCGTAGATCACAACGTCTATATCTATTGTTGGATTGGTATCAATCAGCGCGCTGGCAGTGGGCGTAAAAAAAAAATGGTTTGTACCCTCCGATTTTAAACACAAACAGGCGTATCACGCAATGGAGTACATGGTGGTCAGTATAGTAATCAAACCGTTGCTACATTAAAAGCTCGCGTACTTGTGACTCAATGGAGTGGTGAATTTGCCTCCCTTTCATTTTCTCCATTTTATGCTTGCATACATACGTGACATACATTACCACAAGTAATTAGAACCTCATTATGCCACACAGGGGCATAATTTCTGCCTATATGCATGAAATAGAATATTGAAGAAATGCCCTTTCTTTTCCTATCTGTAGTCTCTGAAAGTTCGAGCTAACTATTGAGAGTAAAGCAGGTTGGGATGGAGGCGTATTTATAATGCCAATAGACGGGAAGGATCCCTTTCTCTCTTTCTCTTTCTCTCTTTCTTGCTTGGCTCTTCTGGCCGTATACACACTCTGTTCGGTTTTCAATTTCATCATTATGTATATTTGGGTTTTCTTTTTTTTATAATGTAGGCTAATTGTTTTCTACAATATTGTTAATGAATGACCAATAGAAATCATTTTAGGGGGCGGTAATTTCGTCGTTTAATTTCCTTATCGTCATTCGTCATATGAAGCAACCACTGTCAATTTGCACATCCATCAGGTCTTATTTGGGTGACAGTCCTTCTCCTATGAAAAGAAGTGGTCAGCAGCCTGTATTTAGAAAGATATAATCTAATAATACAGAGTTAACCTCTAGAATGATTTCTATAGGTCTTTCTTGAGAAAAATTATATTATTAGCCGACATTATCAAATAAAAAAGCGGACACCTAATTGTAAATGATGGAATTCAAAATTCATTTAGGTATCTACGATTGTTAGAGAGAAGGGGAGAGCAGAGGAGAGGGAGAGAGAGAGAGGGAGAGAAAGGGCACCCCCGGCATTTTCTACAAATACACACACACACACACACACACACACACACACACACACACACCGTGGAGGCCTACATACGGTCATCAGTTAACTCGAACTTAGAGGGACTACAGATTGGCTATGAAATGACATATCTTCATTCTTATTCCTTACTTTACCACATAGGCACAATTTCTGTATATGACAATTCTGTATACGACTTTATATTAATTGCCGTACTAGTGTAATTTTAGTTAGTTAAGATAAACAAATCCCTTCTACGTATAATTCCACGTCTATAAATTCGGGAACCTACAGTTTTACAAGCGTTATAGCTTTTACGTAGGCCCCATCATATTTCTGTTATTCCTTGTGGCACCTTCATATAATGATATGACCATATACATTTGTGTTCAGTATGGTTTTTTTTCAATCAAAAGACGTGGTTGTATATATTTTGTATTCTTACTTGTTGTATTGCTGTCCATGATTTTAAAATTTCTTTGAGAAAGTGGATATATGAAATGAATTTTAACTGAACTGATGAGGTCCTACACCATGTGACCCTGTTTGCACCCCTTAAAAGCTGAATATGAAAGAGGCAGAATTCACTCAACAGGGTCATACGCTATGATATTTAATAGTCACCTGCGCATGCGCACACTACAATAATGTCATATCAAATTGGGAAAGTTATACCCATCTTCGCTTCTATCATCTTTGCTATCAATGAATACCCATACGTGAAATATGCACTATTCCCTGGGTTATTGGCCCTCTACGGTTTTGAGGAATTTGAGAAACACATCTACGAAATTTTAATGCGCAAGTGCAATAATGATTGGCAATAAGATCTTGCTGATGATAGCATTAACATGTTACACTGTATTACTATGATAATTACATTGCTATGTAATACAGCTAAAAAATGATGTTTGTCAACACGTGATACCTAATACCTATAGACTATCATGCTGTTATTCAGCATTCTTATTGCTTCTGGTCCCTCTCCTAGAGAATCAATACTGAGTCCTTTTGTACCGAAGAGTAGACCTGACTCTCCCACTAAGGCAGTCATCTGTACATCATGCGCGTTCCCGATTTTTTTTTTTTCGGGAAAGGGGCATATTTCAGGGATAGTCCCAAAATTGTTGAAATGGGGGTCTTTTAGTATAAATTTTCCGAAATATTATCAATTAGGGGTGATTTTCAGATAGTTCCTAAACAATCTTGAAATAGGGTTCCGACTACGATTAGTTTCAACCCCCGAAAATTCCGAAATATGGTAGTGGTGCTTTTTGGTGTTTGCCCGATCTCCCGAATGTGCTCATTCTACCTTTGTGCATGTTTTTTTTTTTTTTTTTTTCCGGAAAGTATGACGCCGGGCCGGCCTTCTCTTTGCAGGACATTTCACCACATGCACTGCACATAATTAGATCGTACCGCTTTGCTGCATAAATGGTTAACCGTCTGAGTGTTTGTGTATGGGTGTGTGTGCGTGTGTGTGTGTGTGTGTGTGGGGGATAATTGGCATGTTGTGGAATATCACAGGGCGAATAAAACCAAGAGATGCTAAGCCATACCTTTAGCACTGATGTTTACGAGAAACCCTCTCCGAACAACCTCAGAATCACTGATGAACTCCAGCCACGCTTCACTGTGTCTGCAATTAACCTCTGAAGGAAGGGCGCCCCCACTAAGTGTTATCAGCCTAGTCTCTTCGAGTCCCGAAACGTTACCGAAGCCGACTTTGAGCACATCGTAGCCAGGTTCGAGGTCGAAATCATCAAAGCTCAAGACAATACTCTCGTTTTGTGGAGACTGGATGAGCCACGTCAGGTGGACATTGTTCTCGTAGTTGTTTGGGTAGTTTGGTGACGTCACAACCTTTGTCTTACCAACTGATATTGTGATGGCTTGTGCTAATTGGTAAGAACATAAAATCATTTAATGAATACACGAAAGAATAAACTCCACCCAAGAAAAACAAACACGAAAATAATGACAAGGATTTCATAATGCACCTTCATACATTGCTGATGCTTTTTTTCTTAGCCCTACATGTAAACAAGAATATATCAAAAATACGACCATAATGAGATCGATTTAGTTGAATGAAAAAAACAAGAAACAAAAAACAAAACAAAACTGGAAATGAACTCACTATTTGCGACGTTTCGCCGATTATCAATTGACTTCTTCGGGCAAATTTGGTCATTTGACCGAAAAAGGCAATTGATAATGGGCGAAACGTCGCAAAAATTGAGTTTAATTCAAGTTTTATACTCGGCTGTGTGTTTGAATTATCATCTACTAGACTTTTCAGTCATGAATTTTATGGCAAAATAACAACGCGCAACGAAACAAAACTAGACTAGCTTGAAATGCAATTTCTATTCCAATGACAAGTTCACTATACTGATGAATAAAGTGTTTAAAACAGATTGATAGAAGTTTCATTTGAATTGGACAAAAATGAGAAAAGGTGGGCTTCTGACTTTCATAAGCTTTTAAGAACTATTGATCTTAGCCGTATATGCATAGAAAGTAAATTAGCTGAGTCGTCATCCCACACTCTTCTATCGGTTTTGAGCGTAGAAATATTATCAAACTTATGACTTTGGTGGATAATATAAGAAACATAATCCCTCTCCTCGAAGTCAACGTTACTAAGTTATTACAAAATTCAAAAATAAATGTGTGGATTTATGAGTAGGTCACTGGGGGCTTTATGCGGTTATTATATCGTCCCCTCCCCCAAGTTGTTTATGTGGTTGCTCTTCCTATATTCACTGTTTTGTGAAAACAGGTGCAAATTCGCAATGCCTTATCACACTGCCTGGTTTTCTGTCATTTTGTAAATGATTTAAATCTGGTTTGTCAAGTCAGTTTAAACATTGTGTGGAAGTGTCCTTTCACGACTGTTCAGACCTTTCACTCGAATGTTCGATTTATTGGGCTGTTTCCACGGTAAATTCGTCAGAAAGCAATGCTTAGTTACATATTAATTGTTGTTATTTCATAAATCATTTCAACAAAGGAAATGGTATTTTGCTTTTGATAAGATTCCTGACAATATTGGCATAACACGTCTCAATAAAGAATGGTAATATCTAGAGTATTATTCCTATTTTTTTCTTCATAAAGTTAAAACTATGAACTTTGTTCTTTCACTTTTGTACAAACTATTGTTGCTTAATCATATTCACAACACAGTTTAAAGCGTCGTTTCTCTTTCCTTTAAAACAAAAGAATGATATTTCCCAGACTAGATTTTATCTGTACTTTAGAACCTTCATTTATCCATTTTCTGTTTCATTCCAGACTGACTTACCAGTCTCACATTCATAGAAGAAATGTACAATATCTTCCAACTCTTCTTTAAAAAACTAACATGTATCACTGCTAACTTTTTTCATCTTATGCAGTTGCTTATCTAAAATCAAAATCCTATTCACTACCTGATACGCAAAGTATCTCAATCCAATATCCAGAGTAAAACGAAATATCATAATGTGATACTTTTCCATTTTTATAGTTTCAGGAGGACTTTCCAAATGTCGTTTCCATTTTGAACATATTGAGGGTAATCAAATCATATCCAGAACATATCTAAAATCTTTGTGTGGATAAAACTACTATAATATTTCGTAACAAGATGCATGAATAGGCTCTTCAATACAATGTGGTAATGAATTCCCCTTTTGATTTTCCTTTCCTCTTTTGCCGCTATTTGCTGTCGCCATCTGCATATTGCTGTAATCTTCACTGCATGTCTTGATAATTTTATTATATCTCAATCCGTATTTTGTTTAAATTGATTAAATCCTATTGAGACAATTCATAGATAAAATGATACATTGGTTGTATACATGCAAGTGCAATTATATGTTGGAGACTAAGAGACTCTAAGAGACTAGAGTCTAAGACTGACAAACTTTTGTTCATTTTTCCTGTCACCATTTTGGTCTCTTGATATCCTTTTACAGTAGTACAGTTATTGGATTTCCCACGTCTAATTTGCCCAATGCTTCCTTTATTCTTGTGCACGTCGAGGCATACAACGGATGTGTTATTCTTTTAAAAAGATTTAATTGAATTGCGTTTTCCCCACTTCTTGCTGATGAAAATATATATCAGGATAGCATACAGAAGTGAGAATGGTTAAAGTAAGTTCTCTATTAGTACAGCAACGTGATAAGCTCAAACATCCTTCCGCACACGTTCTCGAAACTTGAGCCTTCTGTCAATGTTTTATTCTGAGTATGTGAACGGACATTTCAGTAGGAGTGCATCTAAGCTCAACTTAGATTGAATCTGGAAAGAAAATCAAATTATTAATTGAAAGGGAGCATCCCTGTTTTTAAGCACTTAACGTTTAAAAACTACTGTTCTCATATGGTTATTAAAGAGATAAATATGTGCGTTTATAAATAAAGGCAATCATTATTTTGTTCTACATGATTTGATTATACTTTCAGTCTCGAAGAATATTCTGGAGGACTTTCAAATTTCAGAACAGGACAAATTCGTATATAAAAACCACGAAGTCACAGTGGACTGCAGTGGCGGATCCAAGGGGGGAGGGGGAGCGCAACGGGCGCCCCCATTTACCTATTTTTTTTTTAAACAAAAGAAATAGAAAGACAAAACGGGGGAGGGGTGCGTGCGCTCCCCCTTTAATCATGCAAAGGCGCCCCTCTTTACGGAATTCCTTGATCCTCTCCTGGAGTGTTGTATCATGCTACTTTGTTAATGGAGCCGAGCGGGTTGCCGGCAGAAATTTTTATTTGCAAATGCCGACCCAGCTAGCCTCTGCGCTTTTGAGATGAAAATTGGTTGGATAAATCTGTAAACGTGACTGGTAATCCCGCAGCCGTGATAAGCTGATTAAATTCTAATTCTCTCTATAGTCACGACCTTTTGAGAAAGTAAAATATGCATGTAAAGGCCGTGTCACACCTTTCCGGGCAAGTCTTGCGTGCAACTTGCGAAGAACAATTTTTGCTACCCAGATGCCCCGCACATGACAGTACCTAGCACGTATCTCGACCGTAGTCGCCCTGAGTTGCGCACGCAAGTCCAATTTACCCGCAACCAAGTTTTAGGCCCTGTCACACCTTTCCGGTCAATCTACGCGAGCTTGTTGCATGTGCACAATTTTTGTGGGCGGACGATGATTTGGGCTCAAATGTATTCCGTGTGATCTGCGTGTCAGGCGCATGGGTGGCGCATGAGGGCTGACAACTCTGTGCAGGAATCCCTCTAAAGGACTTCAATATGGTAGAGTTGGCACAGAATGTCATTTATCTTGGTCAATGGGGCGCTTGTATAGCGCATAGGCACAGATCCACGAGCAACCTACGTACTTCAAGCGGGTTAATTGCCTGTGACTTGCTGCAGATACGGGCCTCCTACTGGTGTTCTGCATGGACATCTGCGGGCAATCCCCGCTACTCACCCGGAACAAGTTTTGGTCATGCTCAAAACTTGGCTGCGGGTAAAGCGGATTGCGTGCGCACCTATTGGCAACTACGGGCGAGAAACGTGCTAGGTGCTGTCGGGTGCGTGCCATCTGCGGGAACCTCCGGATAGCAGAAATTGTCTCCCGCAAGTAACAAGCAAGGCTTGCCCGGAAAGGGTGAGCTTGGTCAAAACCTGTTCCGGGTGTGTCGCGGGGATTGCCCGCAAGGGTCCACGCAGAACGCAGGGGGCTCGTAGCGGCCGCATTTCGCAGGCAGTTCCCAAGCAGGTAACATGCAATTGTAACGCAGGTACTTCGTAGTGCCCGTATGTCGTCAGTAACTAGAACTTAAGTAAGACGTAAGTAATACGTACGCGTTCAGCAGGAAAGGCGCACGCGAAATCCTAGTCTTCCCGCAGAAAATTTTCCTGCGTGCTGGGAAATCCCTGCACGCAACAAGCTCGCAAGGCTTACCTGGAAAGGTGTGACAGGGCCATAACGATGTCAAATAATCTACGTACAGACCCATTAGATAGACATTGATAGACGTAATAGCGTGCAGGATGCATGAGTTCAATTGAGATCCGTTCACGTATCTCTCACCATGAAAACGATGATGAACTACTACAGTCAATTACATCGATTCATACGAAAGAAAAAAAAAACACACAATAAGATAAAGATACATTGAAACAATAAAGCCGGACTTGCTCAACGGACGAAAATGCACTAGGATCATGATAGATTTGAGTGGAATACAATTTCATGTATTTTGCCTGGTTGGCAAATATCATGCAGTCATATTTTGCCAAACTACATTGCCTCGCTCCGTTAATTGCTACAGTGATAATATCAGATTGTGTGCACAATCAGATACTGATTTTATCATCTATGACGGTTTTCTTTAAACAGCAAGCTTTCTATGACATGTTCTAAATATATAAACGTTTCCATTTTTCGTTTACTCCGTCAGTTTGACAATTGAAATGAAGCACTAAAAACATGCTAGAATTCTGTATCAATTTTTGTATTTCTTTCGTTTTACATGCCATGTACTTACAAAAAAAAACAAACCCGACGTATTCTACCATCAAGCTGTGTATTTTGTTTGAAACGAATAGGCAACCATCATAGTTCTTTTTAAGCTTTGTGAGCGACGTACTTGCCTTGATGCCATCTAATTTCTATTTTGTACATGTTTTATTGTATTCATTTACTCATTACCAATGACAATATCTTTACCGGTGCCAAGACCGTTGGAAAACACCATCTTCACTATTTAGCACTCAGCATTGTGCTATAAACCTACTAAAAAAACACCAACAACTGTATTCATATTTACGTGTATGAGTATGACAGCGCGTTTAACGTGTAGTTGCAGCGTTTATACAGGGTTTGTGGAAATTGATATTGATGGGGTAAATTCATGGAAGAATTTTTCTTAAAGGGGGAATTCCAGTGGAGTGGAAAGTTTGTTTGAAAAGAAGGAGTAAAATTTTATCAACACAACAATGAAAATTTGATAAAAATCAGATGAATAATAAAGTTTGAATTAGGAAGCGTCCATGATTTTTCTCGAAATAGTTTTTGACCAGTCAAAAAGAAATAATGAATATGCAAATAGTGGAATGATGATGTCATTCCCTCACAACTTGCCATATTGATAGTGCGTATGAAAAAAAATTAAATATCTCATTTTTCATTCAAACGAAATTATGCCCAATCTCAAATCCTTATTACCCTTAACTATTAATTATTTTGAACAGGAATGCCTGTTTTGAAATTCTTTAACCAAGAATAATAGTATAATGTTTTACACTTTTGTAACGGAATGATTGAATTTTCGCCATTTTTTTATTTGCACACGACCAATGAAAAAAATTGTGCTGTAACCACATCATCAGCTCATTTATGTACGTATTCAAATCAACTGTACGAAAACTGTTTTGCAGAAATTAAAAAAAAACTTCACAATTTCATAACTTCCCTAGTTTTTTTAGCTCATTTCCGTCCTCTTTTTTTTTTCATTTTACTGTTGAGCTTATTAGATTTTACTCTTTCTTGTCCAACTAACTTAAAAATTGCCCTGGAATTCCCATTGAACATTACGTCATACTATCTGCAGCAATATGTTTGAACTATACATCCCCTCCCCCCCCCCCCAGAAAAAAAAATAAACAGAAATAAAGATTGTGTTCCTACTTACGTTTTATGGTCGTAACGCTTAAACAGAGTGTGAGAAAATTGTTTTCAGCAAATCACTAATTGCACTGGACACTGTATAATTTTCTATTGATTGTCTTTTATCTAGCGCTGTAACCGGTTTTTATTCCGCTTATTCGCTAGAAAATGCATCTACGTTTCAACGCATTTGTCATGTTTGTTCCTTGAAAAATATCGGAATTGTCATCAATATGAGACTTAAAAAAATGTAGATAGCTGTTATAATGTATATATACATCATCAACATTCTTGATCAATATATATCATCACCATGCACCATCATTCCGTTTGGCATTGTCAGAAAGGAATATAAAAGATATGAGACAGAAAATGAAAAAATCCCAAAATGAGTGGCCCAAACCGTATGTATTTATTAACTTTGCGCATTCAAGAGGGTAGGTAACTCAGCACCTATTGATCCAAAAACCTCCCAAGTACACCAAATAATGCCATACCAATAAATCACATAACACGTCTAAGTCTAAACGATTGTAACATTTAAAGAAATAACAGCCTCTGATTACAGTAATGGTCACAAAAGGTTAAAAGAATGCTAGTGATGACAGGCAGAATATTATCTACAATAAAACAACTATATTGAATACGTATATAATATATATATATACGTACATGTGACTCCGCATTAAAAAAAAAAGTTGCTGGGCATGGATTTTTAGTTAAGCGCAGAATTTGAAAGAACAGACTCTTAGCTTTAAAATGATGTATAACTCAATTCAAATGGATTCTCCTAACAATTCTAAATATTGGATAGAAAGCACACATTCTGGATAAGTGTGAGCTGAGCAAAAAAGGCTCTGAAGTACAGGGTCTATTCAAGCGCTTAATCTTTCCTAAGCTGTGCTAGCTTTTCGATGAATGGGACAAAATAAAAACAGGATTTAGACCACTGGAGCATGAACAATAAAGGGCTAATTAGATTAAGCTGAAATTGAACACGCTCTATCAACACATTCCGTCCACAAATGCCAACTCTCAAAACAATAGCATTATCCTTTCAAAAGATATTGGGATTGAAAGTGATGAGTGTACAAAGGATTTTCAAAAAATAAAAAGGGTCTCTGAAAGGCATGCCTGCTCCCACTACTCGTAAAACTGCTGAAAACACACTTTCCCGTAAGCCAATCATGTTATGATCCCAAACTTAGGAATAATGTAGAAGAAAAATAGCTCTTTCAGAAAACATGAAAACAGACCATTGACTTGGTAGACCCGTTTTTGAGTCCTCACATAAATTTCAAGGGGTGCGACTTTTTGTTGGTTTTGTGATGCACGGTCACATATACATAATACATGTAGATATAGATATATATGTTTTATATATATATATATATATATATATATATATATACTCAATAAATCACATAATTGAGGTCGAAAGACTAAGACTGAGGATAGTAAATTGTTCTTGAATGGTTAAAAGAGAAGCGATCGTTAATTGCCACTCACCTTCTCCAGTTTCACTCTCCACATAACCCAGGATTAGTACCATCACAAATACTGCAGAACAGCAGAATATCTCCAGTTCCTTCGCCATTAGATTATCAATACATTTGTGTGCATCCGGCGTAGCATGAGCTTGATCGTTTATCTCAGTTTCAAGGGCACTAGGCAGAGATAACTGAATCAGAAGCGCTTTAGGTATCTCAGAACTTCCTGGCTTCAACACTCGCTAGATTTGTTTCTTGCATCCAGTTGGTCCGACATCCCCATTAATTGTGGCACCCTCGACAGAAACAGATCGCATTTATACGGTTGCTATGGGCTGAAGCTCAAGAGCACGTGACCGCTATAGGTGGTAGCAATTAATTGCACGTGTTATCCTTCAGTGGAAGATTGTCCTTCGTCATAGCCTACTGTATCTTTGTTCATGTATTTATTCTATCATCTATTTACAAATTTTCCGACCCAATTTCATTAGCAATGCATTCATATTCATGAATAGGCATTAGAATTGGAGGGATTTTCGTCAACTCTCTGCTCTCATGGTCCATTTTGTTTTTATGTTCCTTTCTTATTTCATTCAACAAAGAAAGAAATTCATTTGATTTTACGCTGTAAATATGGTTATCGCACAATTTTGAGCAACTGTCATCATGTCATATTCACCTTGTGTTTTTGTTTTGAAGTTTTGGTAACAAGATTTCCTTTTTTGTTTTCAAAGTTTCAATGTAAAACTCTGTTCAAGTACATCGTAGAAGTAAATTGCTTTTCATTTTCAAAGTTCTAATCTGATTGATAAAACTATGAACGTTATGTATAAGATTAATCTATATTTATTTTTCTATTTACATAGAAATGTATTGTGTATATACAGATTGTGCTTTATGTCACGTTTTGACATTTCGGGATTCTTCCATAGGTAGCTTTGCATGAACCTTTCCCGTGTCAACGCACTTCAACAACCTGTAGCCGCAGATCTGTCGGTAGATTGTTGGCCTGTTACAGGTAGTTTTGCTGGTTGTCAAATACTTTAGCCAAACTGTCTCTGTCCGTATTCGAGAGCCATAGTCGTAAAATGACGGTCTGTGTATGAAAGTGGATGTTTGTTACTTTAATTGCCCGAGGAAAAGAAAATTCAATGTGAAAGCAAGGGTCCGAATTCAAGGTACATACAATTTGCACAAATTATTCAGTCAGAGGAAGAGAACAAAAACATTGGCATAAAAACAGTGTCAAATAGAAATTACTCCAATATTGCTTGCTTTGTGTGAATTTGAATCATTAATTTTCATCACGGCGGTGCTGGTGCGAAAGACATTCTACCTGCTCTTTTGATTTCTTGATTCTTCTAACATCTTTTACAGGTTTACTTGAGAAATCACGAATTCGATTTTTAATGAAATTGAATCGAACGAACTAGTTAGATCTTTTAATGTGGATCTTGGTGATCGAATGCAATTAAAGGAGAATAAGCATGTATTTGCTTTTCAGAGTCGCTCTCATTTTAAAGCACAGTTGATAGTGAATGCAGATTTTTGTATCATTAATGAAAAGCAGGAAACTCAGTTCACCAGCAAGTTTTGGAAGGTTGTTCAATTTCTTTAATTCATTTATCATAGTCACTTTATTCGAGGACATTCGAACGCATCTTTCATCGCTTTTAAATGACAAATGGTCCGCCTAAATACTTGACCCGACTACAGTTATGGCTTATGGCCTCACCAGCGTCTTCTGAATAGGATCTACATATTGTTCTTTATATCCTGTGTTGAAGTCCCTAATGGACTGCCTATAGTTCGGAGAAAGGCATATCGAGTTTTCAGTCTTTATGTACAACTGCCTATAGGCCTGGTTAAATGCACTTAATGGCCACAGTGGCAGACAAAAAGAGGCATTAAAATGTTATACACATGTGTATGTGTATAATCTATTTTGTGTATTGCATTTACTGAAAAGCATTGGTCACAGAGAGATATATGGACGAAAAATGAACAGTCAAGGAAAGAGGAATGGTGCGCTGACTTATTTTTTTTTTTTCGTGTAATTAATTGTGGAAAGAGACAGCACAGAAAACCCTAGTAGGGGAGACTGTCTCTCTGTTACCTTTTGGTGAAAAGACAAGATTTGTGTGTGTGTGTGTGTGTGTGTGTGTGTGTGTGTGTGTGAGTGTGTGTGCTTTTCTGGCATCTTAAATTCGTTAGATCTTGAATTTTGATGACTTCGTTTTTTAACCGAACAAGACAAACAACAACACCAACTAATGTATGTATATGTGTATGGGTAGTTTTGAATGCTATAGCACCATGATGCATACGCCTTCTCTCTCTCTCTCTCTCTCTCTCTCTCTCTTTCAGTGTATGCATTTTTATGTGGACAAACATTTCAGACTGTCAATGGAATGAACGTTATTAACAATACTGTTAAATGATATGCAATAAAGCGTTGTGGTTAGAATATATAGATACAGAGAGAGTGTGGGGGGGGGGGGGGAGAAAGAAAGAGGTTAATGCGAATTACATTATCTGCATATCGCGATCCACTGAATAACATGATAATTATTCAAACATTACTTAAAAGCTCAAATATTTGCATTTTATGTACCAGCACTTCACTGCTTTACTACACACATTCCTAATAAAATGACACGTTTGACAGAAACCTCACCAGCATTTTGTCATTTACCTGCAATATCTAATTTGTAGACTTCTTGTGGAACTGGGCTTTGAACCTTTTTCCATTTCTCTCCCCCTCTTCCATACATGAATTACCATGGTTCTCATATTATCGAATCAATTGCGAAGGTATCGAAAAATAAAAAGAGAAGAAAAAAAGAACAATGTCAGTACCATTAACTAGATTACCATGCCCTAGCTGCTCTAATTTTCGCGATATGAAGATAATAACTTTTCTCTTTGCAAGGCTAGATGAGCTTGCTTTCTATTGATCACATGATCTGATGCATGATTGACAAGTCTTGTGTGCTATCAACATAAAATATAAGAAAGATTCTGCAACCCCCGATCTGACGAAGAAAGTACGACTTTGGCAACTCTCAAAACCAATTTGTTAATGCTTAATTCACTTGCTAAATCATTTGCCGGAAAGATGATTTTCATTATATTCCTCTTTCAGTTATAGGGTCATTATTTGTGTACATTTCGCTAACGTGACGCTAGGTTCTCTAAGTAAATTAAGCGAGTGCATGGTTGTTCATGACCATGTTGCACTTTTCAACGTTGAACTACAAATCGTATTACACTTCATGGAGACTGTGCAATATCCACAGCCTACATAGTCAGGCTTAGATGTATGGAAACATTTCTTCGATTGCCGATAATAATTCTTTTTTTGCTCTAATAAAGTAATGAAGAGGTGTTGTCATTAGGCTAATTGAGAGAATTGTTTCATATTTTCCATCATATCTTTTCCAATCAGAGATAAAATTCAATACAAAGGCTAGATGTGCTCAGCTCTCCTGGTTTCCCTTACCTACCAGGAAATAATCAAAATAAACAAATACACCCCAAGAAAAACCCAACAACAATAACAACAACAACAACAACAATTTCAAGAAATCACATTGGTGTAAGGATACGCACATCTGAACCCATAATGATATCGATAACAGTAATAACGACTGTAATAAAATAAGTAGCAATAATAATATCCATAATGACGACAGTGTTAATGTATATTCATTTCCATTTATTTTGCGTCACGTCACGAGAACTGCTACAATTATTTTCTACTGCATTCTAACACACGTGTACCATGTCTTGTATGTGGTACTTGCTAGCACATTCACCTGACAGATGGTATTAATGCATTCACACAAAACAATGAAATGGACTCCTGCCAATTGATGTCAATTGACGGACCATTCTGGTCACCTGGTCTATCGATACGCAGGTTCATTTTGTTTGAACATGAATTCCATTATTGCCACGTCGGGCAAGCTTCTGCATTATGCCGCTTTGGAAAAAAAAGTGAAATTACTTAGAAAAAGAAGGTCATTTGTACCAATGCTCAGATGAGCTAATTGCCGGGGCTAATTGTGAACTTGTTTATTAGCATAATAAGACGTGCTGGGGGTACCCAGTTCGTTGACATGGTAGTGAGTCAAATACTCGCATCTGATGGTTGCTGGATAGCTGCTGCCATAAAAGCCGTCGTTGTTGCAACTTATTGCAATAAAATTGTAAAGAGCTTTATGAAATAGCGCTCGGTTGGAATACATGTAGACAGTCAACAATGACGATCAAAGTCAAGCTGGTTTATCACTATTTTATGCTTTTTCCAGTCAGATATCATATTTCAATGAAAGAAATCATGAAAGACGAGAGAGGCAATAACGTTTCTCACGTTTGAACAATGCTACCATTGGTCTGATAAGCTCTCTATTACAAGCGAAGAAATATACATTAGATACACAAAGTCTCACTATGATTGGCGCACCAACACACACGATAACTATGATAAAAGACAAGCACTAAGACAGAATGCTGTATTAATGCATTACCAACACTACAAAAGCAAACCACAGGCTTGGGCAATCTGATATTTAATAGGCTAGTGCATAGAAAGAAGTAATTAAATAGAGAAATGTAACAAAACAAATCTAACAAAAGGCACTCCAATACTTTTTGTGGATCTTTTTAGCACCCTCGTATAACATTATACAGGTGTAGTTCTAAACTGCCTCAAACATCATTTATTAGGCCTTACTAAAGTACTTTAGGCAAATCGTTTTCTCTCATTTATTTTATCATAATAACTGTTAATTTGAGTGTAGCATGTGGTTTATGTGGTTTATGTTGTTGTTGTTTTTTTTTATACATTTGTACTAGTATTTGAGAAGTATTTACTGTATCCACGAGTATTATTGTCCTTTTCTTCTCCATAGGGCCAAAGCTGTATCCGTGGTCTGTATCGTTATCTATACACATGATCCCTATCGGAATCTACGCTTAAAAAGCTTGCTTTAAACCAGGTCTCATCGTATTTCTTTTGCAGTTCTTTTACATTTTCACTATAATCCATTTGATAAGTAACCGTCATAATCATGTTAATAATATCTTATTATACATCCAAACTGGTTATCAGATTTATTTCTATTACCATTATTTGATGCAGCTTTCATTGAGAAACATGAAATATGAATATTGAAATGTAAAAATTAAAATTGAAATAAGTGAAAAACTAGCAAATACAGATCGTAGGCTACACAACGAATTTCGTAACATATCTTATTTAAAGACTTAAAGATTATGATTCGTGTCCCGAACGGTGCTTGTAGACTACAAATCGTTGGTGTAGAGTGTCTTCACGCGTTGCATAACCCTCATCACATGAGCTCGGTTGCCAACCTCTTCACAAGGTTTATGAAGATGATCATCGCCTTCATTGTCATTGCAAAGGAAAGGTGAGTCCAGGACTAAAAAGGCGTGCTCGATGCGACCGCTCTCCGTCTTCAGTTTGCAGAAAAACAAACAAACACACAAACAAATTAACAAAACAGGACGTTGAATATAATATGATATAATATAATATAATATAATATAATATAATATAATATAATATAATATAGTATAATAATATATAGATCTTTTTAAACAGTGCAATCAATAACGACAGGAATAAACATTAAATGTGAAATTTTATCACTCGGTAAATGTTCCGAGAGATTCTGATTTATTCCGCAGTTGGATAATTATCTTCTTATAGCATTAAAACGTTAGTCTGTGTTTAGTCTATGTTGTTAGCCAGTGCTGTCGTTTTGACATTTCTAACATTTTCTTTTTGTCCAACATTCTTAAGAAAGGCGTATATGACGATAGGGTGTATCTTACGATAACGTGTAGTTTGGTGCGGCAATTATTTGAAATACAGACGGCTTTTGGCATGTGCAGAGTTAATAGCGTCAGTGAACATTAAAACAAAAACTTCCACTGTTCAGAATAAGAGCTAAAGGAGTTACATTCGCACACATTGTACAAAGAAAAGAAAGTTAGCCCACTATTAAAAGGTCAATTCAGTTGTACTGACAAAATTGCAAGTGTTCTTCTTTAAGTCCTTAAGTGTCTTTAAGTGGCTCGAATATCTGATTGGAACTTGCACGGAGAATGTAACTTGAATTGCTATTTCATTAGGGTGATAGAATATCAAAACATCATAAATATCAGTAAGAATATTTTCTTCTAAAGGGGAGGCTACAATAATAAAGTCGTCTGCAATGGTTGTACGCATGTTTTACAATGTTAATTTACCGTCTGAACCGCGATTGCATCTTCAGGCAACTGAAGAAAGCGTGAAGCAGGGAAACCAGCCTCTTTCATGGATTCCACAGCACTGGCGATGTCTCGACTGATCACCTGTTGCTCCCCATACGTCAGGTCACGCTCATTATTCGAGATCCAGTCACGCATGCGCAAAGGTTTGGGATTCGGCATAGGATCAAAAGGTGTAATGAGCGATGGCGTGCTCTCCTGGAAAATGGTACTCACTGAAATCACAAAAGAAAAGAGAAATGACGTAGATACCGAGATATAAAAATGATCGTAGCAATGTTTGATTAAAACGTAGGCCCTATCTTCCTGACAGATCATCAACTTCTCGTTTTTTTTTTATCATAGCTACACTATTGAAAGATACGTTATTAACAATCGATTATACGTCACACTAAATTTCTTAAATCGAAATCATAATGACAACTGAAGGTTAGTATTTTTGTCCAAATTCAACACCGACAGACGCAGATCTCGATGAATTTATATTCCTAAATTTACATGCACCATTTTGACACTGAAGAAAGTGAGATTTATGTTTACATATCATTTCAATGTGAAAAAAACTATATAAATTTGAACTGAACTGAACTGAAACCTTTTGTCTTAGAATTGTCCATCTGACTGGATGTGTTTGATTTCCTCGTGCCGTGAAGGGAAGATAGTGTGTAGAGGTACGGATTGAGGGACGAGTTGACCGGGAGAATAAAGACAGCAGTCCAGGCATACACCTGCAGGATAAAATAAAATATAAGAGATGGTCCACGTAAACAGACTTGAATGATAACGCGATTTCTGTTTTGTCATTACACGTTATTCATGATTTTTTTAATCATTTAGTTACCTAAAAAGAGAAAGGAAAGACATACGTGTGATATGTCTCATGATCTTTACTTCAAGATTCTCTAAGCTCGCAATTGCTATTTAAAGTCCTATCAAAATGTAGCCCAATATGGTACTAAACATGGTATTCTTTTTTTAAATTGAATTGATTGTTTTATTGTCCACAAGGCGAATGTGGAAATGCGCCTTCCACCAGCGTTACATACAAGAGATACAAACAGATAACAATTGTTCATTGAACAACACATACGACATATATTTTATTTTCCTTCTTGTCACGTTACAATTTTAAATTAGTTTACACCATCCTGAGTTATGGAAACACATACAGTGTAATGGACAGAACATTGAACGTAGAAAATTCAAAACGACGCTAACCTGAGCTGAAATGACGAGTTTACCGGCAGCAGACATGAGGCCCATGATTATTATGGGCATCCAGCAAATCAGGTCCGTACCGACAATTAGCGCCATCTTGGATGCAAGCTTGATCTCCTCAGCTAAATGAGCGTTGACTTTAGATCCCTTACCTCGTTTTACTATCTGCTGCTTGGTGAGTTTGATGGATATGTAGATGGCTATATAGCACAGGAGTGTGATGAGAAACCCGACGAAGTTTGCTCCAATGAAGAGGGAAATGGAGTAGTGCCACCCAGCAGGTCTGTTGACGGTCAAAGGTAGTGCTAGGCATACACCTGACTGCCCGTAGAAATTCCCCTCTATGTAGGCCGGGATAACAACGGGTAAGATGCTCACTAGTAGGGCCAGACTCCAGATCGTGAACTCAATAAGACGAGCCCGACGTACCGTCAAGTGGAGACCTCTTTTAAAGGGCGCCACCACATGGATGCATCTATCTACACTGATCATCATGATGAGACAGACCGACGCCTCGCTGGATACGACAGATACCATACCAGCCACTTTGCACACAATACTTGACTGCCACGCTTCGGCATGGATTGCGTAGTTTCCTCTAAAATATGCATCGGCTGCGGCGATCGTGATCATATACAAACCCATCAAGAAGTCTGAGATGGCAAGATTGGTGATGAAGCTAGACTGCACGGAAGTGCGCGAGTCTCGGCGGGATTTGAACATTCGATAGAACACGACAAATCCATTGCCGGCGAAGGCACTAGCACCAAGGATCCAGATAAAGACACGGAGAATGTTATTAGACATCAGATCCTCGCAGGATGAAAATTGATCACGTGGTGCCTTGCAGCCGTCTGCGTCGGTTAGTCCAGAGAGACAACAAAACACGTATCTGTCCGCGTGTCTATGAAGAAAGCATAATGTAGTAGAACGGTCAATTCCTTCAACTATGCACATTCTATGACAATTTTTGATTTTCATTATTTTGTCCGCGTGTCTATGAAGAAAGCATACCGTCAATGAACGGTCAATTTCCTTCAGCGAAACACATTCTACGACAGTTTTTGATGTTTCTTATCCCATGAATTTATAAATATATGTACGTTGTAACATATATGTCCTCATCATTTCTATTACAAATACACTTAAATGCATTAAAGCATATGAAAAAAAAAACATGGTGTGAAAGCCAGCTCTTATCTCTATATTATCTCCATCTTTTGTTACGTGTCATCATTTAGTACGATTCTTTTATATGATTATTTGGAATCTACATAGTGACAAGAAACAAAACTCACATCACTTTCAGACTCTGCAAGCCATGGAATAAATCCAGTCCTGATGTTGTGAGCCTGATAGAAGTCTCACGAACATCTCTAAGAAAAAAACAAAATAGAAAGCGTTGACAACAACAAAAATACAAGATGGAATGTTCCATCACTTTTCTTCGATTCTCTTGATACCTTTTTCCATACAAGCCTTGCCTCCCATCATGTAATTAGGTGTAGATGCTTGAAAAATTGGCACTTCCATATAGACTAATGTATTCCCTTAGACTTATACTACTTGAGCACATGTTTACTTAACACCGGACTTCAAGACAACGTCATGCAATTACAAAATACACAAACGGTCTCAAATGATTATACAAAAAAAGTCTCCTAACATAGAGCTTACTCGGCAGCAAGCCGTAGACATGTTAAATTGTAGCTTGTTTTTAATCTGTATAATGCATAGCAACATGTGGGAACGTTTGGAAGTTTATGCCATAATTTCGAGAATTGTATAAAGGTTCATTGTCACCAGATTTCCATTGAATTCAGAGTTTCTTCAGCTATTTTGATACAATCATCGTTTTTTCTCCCCTCGACGAACTGACTATATCATAAGGCTATTTATGAAGAAAGTTTCAGCGATACTAGCAAGCCTTTTAACATTGCTTTTGTGGATTCAGCTTACAGTTCTTGTAGATTTGACAAATTGTAGAAGGTTCCCGGACTGACGTCATCCAGTGGATTGCCATGGAGATTCCTGTTTGAAGAGGAGGAAACGATTTTCACAAGATATATGCCTCATGTTAGATTTACCAATGATCTACAGCCGTTCACAATGATATCACCTTGCACAACTTTGGTCTCTCTTTTTTTCTGTTGCTTATCCCCTTAGTGTCTATCCATATTTTGTGCAGATGGCTTGTATGTAATGAATGGTGTGATGTTATGTAACAACCTATGAAAACACATTAAGATATTTTATAGGCCTATTCATCACTTGATAAGGACAATACGTGTGTACGTTGTACGGATTACAGCGGTAATACTTCATTCAGATTTCCATATATTCGAATCTCTCCACAAGAACAAATGACAAAACGTAGTCATTCAGATAACGTTTTCTAATGATGACAGCGTTTGGATTATTGGTAAGAGGTAGTATAAAGGCAGTATAAGTAAGAGCGGTATAGTAATTGAAATTGTGAGTGAATACAGTGAAGAACGCTGAGGTATACTCACAATTTGGTCAACCTCTGTAAACCGCGGAGTGAACCTTGAGCAAGCCGGCTTATGTTATTACCTGACAAATTCCTGTTGGTTAGAGATTCAATTACATAGTCATTGGTAGCATGCAAGGACAAGTTCACCTTCACATCTGCATATATATGTGTATTGAGTGAATGCAATAATATCGGTAGAACGCATTAGTGAAAGTTTGAGGAAAATCGGACAATCCGTTTAAAAGTTATTTCAATAAAGTTTCTGCGCAGTCACTGTTGGATGAGAAGACTACTACAGTTTATGATGTCTGTGTAGATCAACATAAGGAGAATATAAGGAGAATTCCACAAAATTTCATTTTTTTTTAAAGCACACATTCCCTAAACTTATTACTGATGCATGTTAAGGGTAATAATTATTATTCCCGCTATATGCAATACCTTCTGAAAGAGGCAAGTCAAGTGCTTTTTTAGATGAGCATGTAACATCACAAGCCGCAGTTTAGTCTTCTTCTTCTTCCTTTTTTTTTATTTTCTCAGCGCTGAGAGACATTCTAATAAGATAAGCGCTCTATAAATATTGTGAATTATTAGTTTTCTCATCCAGCGGTGGCGACACTGAAACTTCAAAAATTCACTTATTTTGAAAGGATTGTCTGATTTTCCTTAAACTTTCACTGATGTTTCCTACTAATATTGCGGCATTCTCTCAATCTACATGTTTATTTAGATGAACTTATTATTCAAATGTCCATTTTATAGAACTTTTGGGAGAGGTGAGTTTCCTTGAGTTGAGATACAGATCCACGATTTATTGTATGCCAAACTTGTAAAAAGACTGTCGCATCGTCTTACCAGCCGAACTTTCTCTCCAATCAGGAGAAAATTGTTTGTGTTTGACAGTCGTAAGTAATACTTCGACACACTACTCCTCACGAGTTTCCGATATATAGGCCTACGTGTACGATGTAACTTTTCAACCACAACGGTTGGTACTTACAAATGCAAAATGTTGCCGTTATCGACGAATGATTCCGACACGATTTCGGAAAGTCCTGTGTTCTGCAAATCTCTAAAATGAGCAAGATAAAAACAACATACCAGTAGGCTTATTCATTCTATTCTACGAATTGTCAGCCTACCTCATCTTATGTAGATTTTGAAACCTAATCATAGATTACAAAGGAATGTAAAAAAACAACAACTAAAAGCTAGCAATAAAAGCAAGAGGAGACTACACCGTTAAGAAGAAAATCATTTTTTTAAATAATAATAATAATGATAATAATAACAATGATGATGATAATAATGATAATAATTCTGAACTTATACCGCGCAGTTTCTATGAAGCATATTATACTCAACTGCGCATAACATGATATATGATCAAAAGAAAAAAAGCAGATTAAAAAGAAAGTAACACGATCTACTTCTTATCTAAAGATCGTACAATGTAGTGAAATTTCTATGGAATAGCAGGAACACAGAAATTAGACGCATTTCGGCCTGATATTTGAAATAGTATGGATACTGAAAATTACGACTCAAGTCATTGTTCGGGTTTGCATTTTGTAATCGATCTTATTCATTGGTCAACACATCGGCAGCAGAGCCGTTTAAAGAGTATTGAAGATAGAATGTTACGTTACTTATGTAAGGAAAGGCACCGAAACCATTAGTTCACGTCTTTCTTTGCTACTTTGTAAACACTACGACTACTGTATCGACGTAATGCTGCATATTGCATTATATACAAAGAATGTGCCTCTGAATAGCATAGTCCATGTATAAACAGGATTGCATTGCACGACATTTAAGACGAAATGGAAAACTTACAAAAAGGCCAGATATGGTAAGTTGGATGGAGCGAGACCGTGTTGAGAAGTGACGTTATAACTCGGAGGATGCAATATCAGTGACATGTTACACGCTTCGCCATGTCCCTCACATGAAAGTGATCTGTATGCAAGCACATCATGGATAAACAACGAAATACATAGTCATGAAATCATTTTTGTGTTCTAAGTCAAGAAGTAACTGAATACGTCTACAGAACTAGCAAAACTGTGTCCATAATGTTATCTTAATGATCAATATCTCTGCCTATATATATATGTATATTATTTCTCCTCATTCAACTTATATGACGTGTTAAAATGTGATTCAATATCAGTAATACAAAATGAATTTACTGATGGCATTCATGTTTATTCATCTTTTTGTTTATCTACAGAAACACTCAAAGAAATACGTGACCTTGCCTCCATCTCTATACCATTATATAGGCCCCAGGATATGAGATGATATTTTACCCATTCTGGAGGGCGGATTGTAGGAACAAATAGTGCGTGTCCCAGGCCTGCGTGTGCGTTTTTAAATCTCTGTGTATAGGATGGGTGTTATAGTTTGCTGCTGTGCGTGAGTGTGGCAATAGTCATCAAGAAACCTAGGTACTCACAGTTTTCGTGTGTCTGGGGACAAGGTAGTGATGTTTGCAGTGGTTATTGAGCAGTCAAAGCTAAGCCCCTCACAATGACATCCTTCAGGACAAGGCTCTATGTCAGGCAAGAGAAAATTTCGACAGACTCCATGAATATTCTGAACTATCATTTGTTGTTTAATATGCATTCATTCTTTTTGAATTTCAATCTACATCTGTATTTGACTGTAATTACGCGCGAAATTGTACAAGAAGATGTACATTGGTTACATTTAGGAATCAACACAAATAAGTTCAACATCTGTCATGGTAAAAGCTGATGACTTCAAAAAAGACCATAAGCTAGGTATAGGTTTGATATGCTAACAGAGGAAATGTTTGTAGTAATTGATTAATAAAAGAAAAGTTTTAGATAAGATTCAAACATTACAGAATAATGATCTTGAAATCCCGTTTGATGTCAAATTCATCTTGAACATTGAGGAGGTTCATGAGTATTTGGTTAATGAAAATATCAAAACAACGTTTCCCGTAATTTGTGCGGTTGTCAAACTTACCACAGAATAACTCATCGTCTTTCTCTGGGCAGTGAATCACCTCATCACAAACCTCGTCTTGGGTGATGCAGGTAGTGTAACCATGGCAACGGTAACTCCCTGGTGGACAGACAAAGCGAGCTGAAGAAAAAATAAAGAAAACATTACATTGCTGTCAAGATGCATTAGAGTTGGTTCAGTATAAAGAGCATACATATTGTTTAAATACTATCCCGCGTATCCTTTCAAAAAACAAACAAACAATATTTAGAGTTTCACTTCAAAAGTTCGTTTAATTTAACCGTTATCATTACATGCGCTCCGCACATAGCCTTTTATACCAGGAAGAAATATGTTGTTTTCTCTCGCTCTTCATTTTCTGTAAGATGTAATTGCTGTATTAGCTTAAAAGTTTGTTTTTTCCTAATCATGAAGCGAGCTTTAGATCTGAGACGCGAACTCTAATGTTAGACAACGCAGTCTCCCAGGTTGCACAACGGAAACAGCTGTCTCGCGCATGAGTAGAAATATATATATATATATATATATATATATATATATATATATATATATATTTCTACCTATCCTATACACAGAGAATAAAAAACGCACACGCAGGCCTGGGACACGCACTATTTGTTCCTACCATCCGCCCTCCAGAAAGGGTAAAATATCATCTCATATCCTGTGGCCTATAAACATATTACAACAAGCTGCATCGCTTCGGCGATCCCTCATATTTATTCCAAAGTTGATTTACATCATTTGGGTTTATGTCAGGTTAATGTGTGTGTGTGTGTGCACACATACACACACTATAGCTTCTGACCACACGAGCAAAGAAAGTTAAGGGTTTGGGACGAACACCGATCTAGGGATTTCAATAGCTCAGTCGGTAGAGCACCGGTCTAGTAATCCGGAGGTCTCGGGTTCGAATCCCGATGAAAACCCATTTTCTTTGCTCAAAGTTTTCGCTATATATATATATATATATATATATATGTGTGTGTTTTCTTTTGCCTGATTAGCGTCGTCTTTAATACGGTTCGCGTCGCAGATCTGAAGCTCGGTTTAGTTAAAGCAGTGCAGGACATCTTTAGTTAGACGTGGAGTCGTCGTGTTTTACTAACCACACTGGTCCTCATCTTCCCCGTACGGACAGTCCAGTACGCCATCACACCAATACCTCAGGGGAATGCAATACGAGCTCGGACACTTGATCATGAAGTTTGGACAAGTGAAATTACCTAGGGAAACGAAAAATGCGAACCGGATCATGGAATCCAAATTCAATGAATATGAAAAAAGCTCTCTCTTGTGCGAGGGGGGGGGGGGGGGGGGTACCCCCATCCCACAACCCCCCCCCCCCTCTCCGCCTTCCATCTCCATAAACGCGCGGAACAAAAAGTCAGCGATACCAAGATTTATATAGCCATTCATATTGTCCGAGAAGTTTATTTTACTATTCCTTTGACTGATACTGCGCAAATATTCAACCAAAAGTGTGCACATCATAGATGAATCTTAATTCTAAAAAGGCAAAGCCCCCCTTAAATGGGAAGGGTAATACCCCCTCGCACACCCTCGACTGGGTTTTCTTAGCCCTTGCATTCGGCCATGATTGGGAGTATTGATACATTTTCCCATTTGGCACAGTTCGTCAACGAATGTCAACATATTAAACGTAACGATGTTATATTGATTGATACTACAACACTTAAGCAGTCATATTGGTCATTACCCTTTATGAAAAAAAAAACCAACAAGATTGAACGCGAAAAAGTTCATGTCATAAACTCATTGAGCTACTTACCGCAGCTTTGCAAGTGGGAAACATCTCGGCATCCAATGTGCAGCCCGTATTCATCAAGCTCATACCTGCAATGTGATTGGAGAGGTGCGCATGCTCCGTTCTTACACGTGATCTGGGTCGTCGGGTCGCAGGAATAATCGTCTTCATTGTATGCTGGAGAGTGTATAATTATTTGAAGAAGACTTTATTTCAACAGTTTTACTCAATGACATTAGGCCTAGTCATGCTATTGATACCTTTAGCCGCTTTTTCAGAGTTTCAAGCTCCTTCATTATAATCAACAGTGATCAAGACGATGTACGCCTTTTCAAACATTCCCATTTTACATATGTTCGTCACGAATATATGTAGTTGAGCAATGTACTAATGAGACTATAGTCTTAGTTCAACGAAGTCTGTTGCATTGCACCATCTTTCGTGAATTTCATTTATTTCATTTAAGAATGAAACTCTGAGATAACAATTTGCGTCTTACCGCACGATTCCTCGTCTTCCTTCGTATTTCCGATGCAGTCAATCATACCATCACAGTGTATTTCAACAGGATGCAGGAAACCATTGTAACACTGGAAAGCATTCGTCGAATGCATAAGATCTGTTTTCCCAAGCAAAGGATCAAGCAAGCAAAGAACCAGAAACAAACGAAAAATGATATCGAAACATCGTTTTTATGAGCACATAATTTGTGGTATAACATAAAAAAAATTAATGACACTTAGTTACCGATATTGCGAGAGGTAGACCTGCTCATGACCCCGTTTACAGTGCAGGGCCGGGCTCGGCCGCGGCCCGGCCGCGGCCGAGCCCCGCAATTTTGTCCGTTTACACTGCTGGGCTCGGCCGCGCTTTTGATTCAAACCTTTCAATATTTTGTCGTAGTGGCTCTCTGCTTGTAAACAAATGCAGTTTGGTATTGTCTGGTTTTCAGACCCTTTGCCAAATGAATTCCGTGGCAACGAAGTCGCCGTTCGGGCAAAGGCCTTTGCCGAAGGAAAGAATCCTTCGCAGGACAAAAATACCTTAAACTATACTAGTTTTCGACGTTGAGGGGTTAATATCCTGAATAGCGAAAGATACAGGCAGAGGGTTTGGAAGCCAGACTAAAATTGGCCGCGCAATTGGCCGCGCATTTGGCCCAGTTTGCGTTTACACCAAGAAAAGGCCGGGCTCGGCCGCGGCCGAGCCGCGGCCGAGACCACCTCCAGAGCGAGGCCAAATGCGAGGCCAATTTGGGCCTCGCATTTGGCCTTTTGCGCGTTTACACTGAAGCGAGGCTGGGCTCGGCCGCGGCTCGGCCGCGGCCGAGCCTCGCACTGTAAACGGGGTCCAAGTCAACTTCAACTTTTTGTTTGCATTTTTATCTACATAGCGACCAGTTTATTATAGGCTGGTGTAGTTGAAAGATCTTCCTTTCGCTTTTCGACTTTAGTTTTTGCATATATATATATATATATATATATATTATATATATATATATATATATATATATATATACACTGTATATATATATGTGTGTGTGTGTGTGTGTGTGTGTATGTGTGTGTGTGTGCATATCACAAAGGAAATGAAGTGCTCTGGAGTCAAGCTCGTGGATAAAACCATTCTCTTGATGAATGGAACCGACTGACTTACCACATTCACTTTCATCTGAGGAGTCAAAGCAATCATCGATGAAGTCACATCGTTTGGAGAGATCGATACATTCACCACTGACACAAGGAAATTCATCTTCCCGACACGCAGGATAGACTGGAATGATTAAACAAACCCAAACAAACACGTATCGTTGTTTGGTAAAACGAATTATGTTGCAATTTCATTTTTCCCCGTCGAATCATAGGTAATGTTATCACAACATGTTGCAGATATGAAATGGCAGTAACAATATTTCTTGACCAGTAAGTGTCCAGTCTTAATCAAGGCGCATTTCCTTGGTAGGATCTTTAACAAAAATCATACTATCCAGGGGCGGATCCAGGAATTCTGTAAAAAAAAAGGGGGGGAACTAATATTTCTTGTGCCACTCCCGGGTTTCATTTCATTTCTTTTTTTTCTTTTGTTTTTAACGAAAAATAGAGGGGGGGGGGGACGTGCGCCGGTTGCGCCCCCCTCTGGATCCGCCACTGTTATAATGCTCGAAATGCAGCAAGATCACACGTCATAATTATCTCGTTTGACTACGTGAGGAGAACGTGCAAATTTTCTCTTCTTCATTTTTACAATGTTATAACGTGCCAGCGAATCTCTCCCAAATATAATACACGTGTTGGTTTGTGTTAGTACACCTAATATCGACTCTTATGTTGTACAATGTATCTGATTAGTAAAAGTACAGACAGTAAACAATGTTCTTGGCGTAATGAATTCATAAAAGCATAATGATAAAAACAGATTCATTACCACAACCAGTTTCGTCCGAGTTATCCCGACAGTGTGCTTTGGTATCACACAGGAATGTCATCGAAATACACGAACCATCCATGCACTGGTACTGACTTGGTCCACATTCTAGCAAGATATAAAATTGTATGAGGTATAGAAATAAGCAAAAACCTATTAACAGTCATGCAAAGACCTCTTTGATGGTGTCAAATGAACATGTCTTGCCTATACACAAAATGGCAGGATATCCAGTAATTACTGTTGGCAGTTAAATAGTTACGTTAATATAAAATCTTTCCAAGCACTTACAGTCCCTTATTAGTTAATGACTGTTAAGCTCCGTGTGAGGAATGTGATTCCCGCCGTGATTATGATCTTCACTATATTTTGAAGCCACGTTTAGTTTCAGTGTACAACTAGTGGTCTCTGTAACCACAGGATTTATTCTGTATCCGCGGTAATTTTTAGTGAGAAAAATATGAAAAATTGATGATGAATTTACATAATGATTTGTCTTTGCACAGAAGTTGAAATGGAAACGAGTAGTTCTGAGACTATTTGAACTTGTGTTAGTGTCTTATAGTGTTAGTGTCTTACCATCTGGACAGAGCGATTCGTCGCTTGAATCGGCACAGTCATCAAATCCGTCGCAAACGAAAACTTCACTTATGCATTCTCCCGACATACACTGGTACAATCCACGTGGACAAGGTATTTCAAAGGCTTTACAAATCAAATGACAAAATAGATGTATCTTTACATTGGCTGGGGAAAATCGATGACAGTCACTCATTAGAAATATCAATACTAGTCACCAAAAACTTGCATTGGTTTATGCATGACATCACAGTACCGGCAACTGTTGTCATAGTGACGGATATCAACACACACATAATTATCTCTGTATCAAGTCTTTAGAGGACGTCCAACACTCCTCGCTTATATCTGTATGGTACTCATGGTAATATTAACATCTATCTTAGTATACGTAAACGTTCCAAAGAGGTAGAACTTATTGAAAAAACAAACACTAGTAATTTGTAACTTATGGAATAAAAGAAAAATACAATACTCAAGAACAATAATCATTAAGAGATATACAAAAGTAAATTGCTGTTACATCAAACTCTTTGATGCATGTGCTTCTCTTTCACAAAGTCTGCCAAGTCAGTCTTGTGTGTGTGTGTGTGTGTGTGTGATTCAGATGGTTGGTGTACCAGCGATGTTTACGTCACGACGTTCTCATATTTTATAAAAGGCTAAAATGAGGAAAGCTTCGATTTTCATGAAAGCAATCGAGAATCAGACGCCAAATTTCTTACATTCTGCGATGAAAATCACTTTACTTACCCAGCTTGTCCACCACGCCCATCTTAGAGTCCTTGTCATCACCTAACGAGGAATTAAACAGACAGACAGCGTCATCATACTCTGAGATATATTATTTTTTGCTGCTATGTGAGTTACTAGATCTACTTGAAGAAGTCAGGTAACTTTTCTCATTCATTTCGTATTACAATGGCATATGAATGATGCTTTCGATTCATTTTTTGTTCATTTACATTCTGTTCAAATATTGTTTGTTAACACTCTTTAGGAGTGACGAAGGATATTGCTGCAATATTCGAACAAAAAAAGGGAGATACAATAAAGTCAAATGTATGATACGAAAGGAGAGAAAACGGGCGTGCTAAGGTGTGTAAAGTTTGGTGATACACACTAACAAACTAACAGTATTTTTGTACAAATTATCATGTCGGACACAGTCATAATATTCAAAGAAACTGCGATGGCGTGCACATTGTGATTACCATAAGCTCGTGTGGCTGGTATTTCACACACGAACTGGTTTGTTTCAGGTGAAGCACACGCCACATCATGCCAAAGAGCTGTAGACAGATCAGTAGCAGTGGCTGCATCAAAGACTAGCATGGTGCAAGCTTCCAGGGTTCCACCATCAGGCTGATTGTCACTTCCGTATGCACCACTTTAAAGAAAAAAAAATAAACATATACACACCAAAAAAGAAAGTGATTGAATGAAGCGAAACAATAGATGCATTCTGTAAAGCAGGCATTACGTTTGTAGACTTTTTAACAGCAATGTGCTTGCAGATAACAGAACAAATGATATCTATATGTGAAACTGAGATATAAATCTTTAGAATATGTATGAAATTAGGTAAAACTCACTTGTTGGACAGAAACCAATCTGTGTAAGACATTGGCGTACCATCGTTCCAGCGAAATACTCCACGCAAATTGCGATGACCCAGACCTTTGGGGAAAAAGAAGAAGCAAAGATAATAAAAATTCAAATTGTACGGCATAAGAAACAAAAAGCAAGAAAGAGAGAGAGAGAGAGAGAGGGGGGGTCGGGTGGGGGGAGAAATGTGGTTTGGATAGGAAAGACAAAGATACCAAAGGTAAACATGAAATCATTTATTACAGCTTATTTCTTATCATCATTACTTCTTCGACTATCATTACTTCTCGACTATCAAGAACTTTGCTAACAGAAAATCTTCAGAGAAACGTCTGTTGAAACAAAATGATGAGTCGTTTTGGGAGACTAACCGATGTATGTACGCGTTGCTGACGACTGCCATTGTGTTGAAATCATGTAGTGTAGAAATGTCATTTCATCATTATCACGAATGCTGACGAGATGCCCGCCCTCATCGTCTTGACTCAGCAATTCTGCTTCGTTCCACGTGACAGAATGCGTGAGAGATGATAATCTGTAACATGAGTGGAGGAAATGGTCCCAGCCAGAGGGACAGCTTTCACCTGTTTTGAGACAGAAAAAGACATATTTTCGTACAGAAGGTGTGTGTGTGTGTGTGTGGAGGGGGGGGGGGTTAAGGGGTCAATGGTAACACCCACTTCGAACAAGAATTCGAACAAGAATTACATTGGATATTAAACTTTTCAAGGAGAATAAGAATAAGAACCAAAAAAAAGAATGAATATGAAGATAAAATAAAAAATAACTAGAAATTAGAATGGTGGTCCACAAGTGTTGTCGCACATCTATTATGACACTGCATCGTTTATGTGAACTCAAGTAGCATTATGTACCTGTCTCCTTCGTGGTTTTGTCCAAGACATCAGGACGGAGTTCTACGGACTCGTATTCCCCAAGAAACCCTGATCCACCCGCAATGCTGTCTGAGTGAAACCTAACCGTCATCCAATTCAAAGACGACATCACCTCTTCCACCGGCCAATGGAGACTGCAATACCGGCCGATGGGTCGGTCGATGGAAGTGTCAATGACCTCCACGAAGTCTTCGTTACACTCCGAATCGAGGGAGAGGACATCCAACTCGATGAAGCTAAATTTTGCCCTTGTCCAAGATCTGGTGGTTATTTGCCACGACCAGTCTATGTTGTTTGGGTACGTCTCGATATAATTTGGTGACATCATAATGCCCCTTGCCTTGGTGCATGATGGGATAATTCCTTGCTCTGCGTCACTTGCGTGAGAACATTCCGGCTTGTCTGCAAAAATGCATGGATTCCATCAATATCATGAATACTAATACATCGGGAAAAGGTTATGCTACAATAAGTTAACTTAAAACGGTTAAATTTCGCATTAAGATATCAACTCATCAGCAAAGTGGATGAGTAACAAACCCATGAGGCCGTCAGCCCAGTTTAGCCATGCTTGATGCTAGCTATCCTTCTGTTTCCTCATTGAATGTACTTTCTTGTAGGCGTACGATTTATGCAACTATATAAATGTTGTAAAATAATTATGCCATAGTTTAGGCTACATGAGATTGTACATCTATTTTTCTCCTTTGTAACTTAATTATATTTTGTTTGATTATTTACAACAATGGTTGTTGTTTTTTTTTCACTTGAGAAGCAGAATAAATGCAACCGAACCGATAAACAAACGGAGAAGAAACAAACGAGCTAACTAACCAGCACTGATCTTACTTTTCTTCCGGTATTGATGCCTTCAGATGATGAATTACATATGGACATAAATATTTGTTTGTAATGGACTGAGATATCCAAGCATTATAACAATTTATTAATTGTGAGATACTCAGAATGAATTGCATGTTTCTTCACTGGGCGGTCCTCATGTCAACCACTCACCGACTGATCCATAAGTAGCCGTGATGTTGGTCGAGAGTGTGTACAATCCGGAGTAGATGCTGACCAATAGTCGAGACGATGTTGAGATAAAGATGTGGGGGATTCCGTTGGGGTCAAAGGTCGTAACTCTGTCTTCCTCCGGTTCACTCAAGACTATTGAACCATCGTAGGTGCCAGTTATATCAGCTATCGCCTTTTGTCAAATAAATATATCGTGTATAACAGCAAAACTTGTGTGGCCTTTTTGTAAAAGGCATTAGACAGTTCTGCATCTAGTCACATGAAATGCACAAAAATCCAATCATTACCAGGAAGTTTTATTTCGAGACTCCTACTCATAATATGTTGCAGAAAGTAGGTACATTCATGACTTTCCCTTCCCCCTTTACTTACATAGTACACATACACACGCACATACTCACACGAACAATCACACCAAAAGGCACGAAGTGACTATATAAGTAGGCCCTATATCACTGTATATTGATTATGATTTCCTATTTTATCAAAGTAATGGATGAATATCAACACATCATGAGTAATAACTTCCTGATACACACATCTTAGCAGACGCCGCCATTTGCTAATATCTTTGTGTCTGATATGGATCGTACGTTATGTGACATCTTTTTCTTTTTATACAGGTATTATCATATTTTTCTTTTGCTGGTATAACATTTCTTTGAAGGTAATTTTTTAGCAGTCGAAAGTTTCAGTGTGCAATACAAAATGATGTTAGTCGCGTTGGTGTCGGAAGGTAACTCACACTGAGTCTTCCTAGAAAGATCGTGACGAAGTTGTCCGGTGAAGCAGTGATAGTTCGCTGGCATAGAGCACGGGGAGGCAGTGTCCTCGTGTTAGTTTCAAGTTTGGTACGAACAATGTCAGGTACCAAATACTCTGACGAGCAGTCGTGAGTGCAGTACGTAGTCATGCAGTCTGTACAGACAGGGGCGCAACGAAGAGCTCTTGTGAATTATTTATTATTATCATTATTATCATTATCATTACTACTATTATTATCATTATTGCTCTTATTGCTATTCTAATTATTATCATTATCACCATCATCATCATCATCGTTATTTTCTGTATCAGCTTGTACATGAGAACTAGGAAATAAAAGTTATACCTAGAACTTTACAAAAAATATCAGGAAGACATTGCCATAATCTAAGGCTATTATTTCTGTTGTGTGTGATAACGAAATATCATTTTGCAATGAATGAGTTCAAAAGCAGGCGCCTCTTTGAGCTTCTAAGGACAATGCAATGCGATTCCTAAACTGCGTGTATGGCATTTTGTTAGGTATTTCCTTATGAAATAAGAGTTGTACCCAGCGTTACTGTAACATGAGACACAGACAATTCATTCACATTTCAGTTAAAGCAATAATAAACAGTAATCAATGTTGTCCTCATTTAAGATGGAAGACAGTTTAACTGTGTTTAGATCATTGATATTTTTGCCCTCTCACCAACACTAATGCATCCTAGCAAGGTGACCCTGAGACACGGGGTTGATCCGGTCCATTCTGTGGGATGGATCCTGTAGGTCGAAGATTCCAAGCCTACTGGTACTAAGACCTTGCACATCGCGGTGTCACAAGAGAATAGATCCTGAGCAAGACGAAATTAATGTTTTACTTTGTAGCGATTGTTCACTCTTTGTGCACTTCACAAATCTATTATATATATATATATATATATATATATATATATATATATATATATATATATATATATACATATATATATATATATATATATATATACATGCATATACATACATACATACATATATACATACATGCATATGTATAAGCATTTATAAATGTATATAGCCAGTTGCCATTTGCTAAGTGGTTGCGAATCAGATTATAACAATCACTACTAGAAACGTTTTCTAAAGTGTCTGCGTCCACGTGAGCGTCCACGTGCCAAGTATTGTAAATGTTTGCTGCAGTCCACATTTATTCATGCACCATTTCATGACCACATAAATCGATCCTTACAATACTAAAGACATGTCTATTCAAGAGAGCGTCAGTGAAGGGTAAGGGCAAAATCAGAGCCGAATTGAGAGTGGTGGTAGCCCTATTCACACGACCAATCAATCTTGCGCTTCTAACATCGAGGAAGAGAGGGAATCTCAAAATTATTGACGACCCTTAACAACCAATCTGCGATCAGTTTCTAGTGTTCTTCATTAAGTCGTCGACCAGTCGCCAACCAGTTGCTGACCTTTTTAAAACCTTTCTGCTGGCAACCAGTTGGCGATCAAAACTGTTGCGGGGGGGGGGGTTAATTGGTCGCCGATTAGTTGTCTGTGGTCCCCAGTAATTCTTTGTTGTTGTTGTTGTTATTGCTGTTGTTGTTGTTGTTGCTGGAAGTCGGTGACCAGTCTTCGAGTATTGTGACCAAGCCCCAAACTTTTTTTCACCCTTTCTGTCAGCCTTTCTAAGTATGCATTGATGTTCTTAGTTACTCTACTTAGTTGTACATATCATATCTAATCATTTACTTTACGATTACTATTGCGTTATGCATTTTTTTTTCAAACTGACCGAACAATGTGATCATGTAATGCATACTTTGTATTTCTGTCGTGCTATTTGTTGGATAGAAAATAAACGAAACTGAACTGAAATGAACTAAAAAAAAAAAGTTGCCAAAACGAACGTCAGTGACCAATCTGCAGGGATATAATCTTACCAGGCTGAGGGACTCATTAGAATCTGTTGTGATGTTGAATCTGTCAAGTCGAGATCCCAGGCACTGTTGGAAGATGATAGCTCTTAAGACAAGCACTCCATCAAACCTAAGTTCTATCCACGGATGAGTATTCTCCGCAGCCGGTGTCCAGCCATGGCGTGGGTAACGTTCCAATGGTTGGATTTTGAGCAGGTCTTCGTATGAAGTCCCGTTACCCAAATATTGAACAGGAATGCTACTGGCTGATGTGGCAACAGATGATGGCCAAAGATCGAAGTGGCAATCTACACACACATCATCATCATCGTTAAAGTTAGCTGACGTAAGTTTTACCTGGTATGAAATACTAAATGTTTTTTATGTTAATTCTAAATCAACACAGTTAGTTCAATTTCTTGTCTTGAAACTCTGATCAAAAAGAAAAGTACACGCGATTTGATTGTAAAATCTTACCTGTGGCTGGTCTTGATAAAGTAATTTCAATGGTCATGACAAGGTACATAGATAGTCATGGTTTTGACAATTAATGATGTTGTTAATATGTTTAACATATCTTTTTGCACCAAAGTCCTTATCCACTGCACGGAAATATTGCAGAATAAAAGAGAGTTGAGGTTTATCACTTATTACTATTCCAAAGTCCAACAAATACATTTTGTTTAGTCACATCAAAGCGCTGCACAATTGCACAGCAAACGACCAAGATCACATGCATCTATACAATATCCGACAATCTTCAAAATTACAGCTTAAGAATATCACACTCTTTTGGCACATAGGGAGAGTGTAATTACCATTTTCACAGCCAAGTATTTCGAATCGCAGGGACACAAGCTCAATGGTCTTACTGCTTGGCTTGATATTAATTACTGACGTCAGACGTGGGCGACTGAAAAACAGAGGAGACACTTTTCGAGGATCCCAGGAGCCTTGACGAATCTAGACAAGAAGATAAAAGACCAGCAACAAAAACCAAACTTTGAATAATTCAGTACCGGGATCCATTGGAACATTAGTTATCAAACGGCCACTTTACTTTTTCATACCGGAAGTGACAAATAGCAACCGCTTGTTCTGCTGGGTTATGACTAAACTAGGTTTGTATAACTTTTTTTTTGGGGGGGGGTGGGGGTCATCCACGATAGTCGTGTAGATCTAGTAACTATGAAGCCTCCCATGGAATTTCCTCTTTTACTCGACAAGAACAATAAGAAGCTATTCAATGTACTAGAATATTGATTGAGGTTAAATGGTTTCAAAATGTACTAAACATAATTATTGTAGGGGAAAAGCCTTGAGCAAACGTTTACTTGTAGAAGTTTATCAATACTACATTAAGTATGTATTATTCGTATGTAAGATTATTTATTGTTCTTTTTTTTCTCGAAAAGTAAACAAACAAATTAAAAAAAAAGGATTCAAGCACCTCTTCAGTTTCGTCTTCGAACGAAATTGTCACCGATGTCAGCCAAGTGCCACGGCTGTTAAGACCACCTTGTATTAGAATACCAGTAACGTAGTGCGGGACTGCGAAGTTTACCTATAGGTACAACGCCAAAGCAGGAAATAATTATCACCGTATTTGAAGCGTCATTTTCAATTTCAACTTAATTATTTGTTTGCATTATACAACCGCAATGCTGCTCCATATTACAACAGGCTACCGTTCAATTCTGAGATTGTTAAGAAAATAAATGAATAGCTGCAACACGCATCTCATTCTTTACTATGATATATCACTTTTTTCGTCCAGTATCAAAACCGCACTTGCATTAGTAAATACGAAACAAAGGGATTGTAAAGCAACATGTAATTCAAAATGATAGATATTGTGCTGTTACTGCAGTTCACATTTATCTTTGTCTTGTTAATTTCATCAGAATGCAATTAACGAATATTCAATCTGCCTCGGTACATAAAGGAATTATAACAGAGCACAGAAAAAAGCCTAAATTAAAAGTGACAAGACTCAGAACAGAATTCTCGTCATAAAAAGAACCCTATTTTGTTGTATTCTGGTCTGTAAATACATTTAAGAGATTCATTGAAAAGTTTGGATAATTAATTGTGAAACCCTAAAAAATGAAAGAAACACAAATAGCAAACGATATTAAAGTGCAATGATAGGTTTCAAAACGCAAGTGATGTTCTTAAAAAATAACAGTTGTCAATATTCCAGTAAGCAAGTCTATAAGGACTCGCACAAAGAACCGCACTGATAATACGAGACATGAAACACACACACACACACACACACACACACACACACACACACAAATCAATGATGTGTATGAAACAGCATTGAAAAGACAAAGAAAACAAATAACAGGGGTGACAAAAACAGGGTAAAGAATACATAGGTTAAGATATGAAAGATATGAAAAAATATGCCAGAGAACCGGGAGTATAATTACATTTTCAATTGCTACTAGACGACCATAAGAAAAACAAAACCTGGACTTAGTATTGACATAAATAGCTATTTCTAAGTGCAAGGATAATGACTTTCTTTGTAACAAGAAAAACGGATGAGATTCATTAATTCGACTGTATATACTAAGAAGGGGTTTTAGTCTGTTTTTTTATTAAAATCAATGATGGAGCATCTTTGATATCCTTTTACTAACCATTGCGAAGAGAGTTCCGACATTTTATATACTTTTGTAGATGAATGTGTTTTCAGCACACAAACGTAAATACAGTTCATCAGATCGACGGGTATATGGAAATAATGCTGCGAAATGATTCTAATCGAAACTATAAGCCTTAAGGGATTATTATGATTACTTTAATTGCACACGAACTAACTAGTTTAGATTGAATAAGTCTTCAACTTTCATTATCTTATTCTTAAACTTTAATTTCCTTATTGAAGAAATCAAACATTAATGAATCTATACGAGAATATCCAGCAGAGACATACGTTATTTATACTAGGTGACTTCCCTGTAGTAAGAACAACCTGTGTAGGATGTGATGATAACAAGGCATAAAGTCAACAAGTTATTACTTGAAGCATTACCACTATGATGGGATTCTCTTCATCAGGGTGAGGAATCCAGGAGGCGGGGCCATGAAGTCGAGCCTGGTTTGGGGCGTGGTCCTCATCCTTCTGACTCGTTGCTGTGATACTGGAATCGGGGATCCATCCTGCCTCCATCCCCAGTGGAATCAGGCAGTGACCTAAGGAAACGACAAATGGTACTGATCTCCTACAGCTCATATATATATATATATATATATATATATATATATGTATTAATTCAAGTAGTACAGGTGGACGTGTTATACATACAATTGATATTATATCCCAAGAAACAAACCTTTAAAAGCTGGAGGAGCTGAGTGTTTTTGTTATCTGTATGATTCGTCCATTCATTTAAAAATTGAAACCCACGACACAAAATGAATGCGCATTATCTATTCCTTAAAGCATTTGAGTGTTTGGCATCTACGCATCTAGTGTAGGTCTATGTGATTTGGGACATATTGATCATATACTGTACCTGTATATTTCATACATGTATTTCATTATTAAAATGACTTCAAACAGGTTTCAGACTGTATCTGACGCTGACAGTCGCCCCAGTTGCTTTTTAAGCATTCACGCTACGACATCCGAGTCTCGCCAAAGCGCTGTGCGCTTGTGGGTATTTTCAACATTTCAAGAGCATTAAAGCCATGCACCATCGTATTTGCGGCTAACTTGCCTTTACGCAGGAAAACAACATCTTCTTAAAAGTGGTGCAAAACGATTTTTGGCCCTGGGGGGAAAACACAACATCATCGATAGTTAGTGCACAACAAATGGCTTGCATATTAAGACTATTAAGACTTCGGAAACACTGCTTACCCTCTCCGAGTATAGGCCTCAACTCTAGTCTGAAACCCTGGCCTATTTCTGCCTCATCCGATGAGAATTGAATCCAAAGGGCTCTTTCCCACACGATCACATCAAGCGGAACATCACGCCCGGTGAAAAGTTGAACAGTAGTTTGTGGCCCCGTGCTGTTTTCCCCTTTACGAACAAACAAGACGTCGCCTTCCCCAATCAGGTCAAATGCTAGGAAATGCAGCAAGATTCCGAATCCCTGTGGTACACTGACTGCCCACTCAATGTAAGCGTTGTTCTTGTAAGGCATTGGGTAGAATGGAGATGTCAATTCATGAACCTCTCCTTCAGTCAAGACGACTGGAGCTATTTACAGGGGGAAATTTGATGTATACTATATCTTCAAAGGCACTTAGATGCACACACACACACACACACACACACATCATATACGCGTTAGGCATGTACATGTATGCACAAAATACTGTAAAACGAGGAATTTTCGCGTGCATTTTAATTTCGCGAATTTCGCGGGCGCCAAGATTCGCGAAATTAAAATGCACGCGAAAGTTCTTGTCTACACTATATTCATTGAATGCCAGTGGCAGTTCGCGAAATTAAAATGCACGCGAAAGTTCTTGTCTACACTATATGCATTGAATGCCAGTGGCAGTTTGCGAAAATTTCATGCCGCAAAAAAGGCCGTCGGCTCCAATTCGCGAAAAATTCATGCCGCAAATATATCATGTTTTACAGTATGCAATGTTTATACACTTGTATAACGAGATGATTTACAGCTTGTGAAGTAAAGACATCCATGGAAAGCTAACAGTGTTGAGAATTTGGATTTACTCACAAGGTTAGTGATGTTCTCGCTGACTTCATCGGATAATTAATTCATTATGATTTTGCAGTACATGTATTAAGTGTGTGTATTTGCCTGTCTGTCTCTCTGTGTATTGCATTTTGTATCATTAAAGATATTTTCTCCTCTTTTCCCCCAAACTATCATCGAGTAATCCGGTTATGTCCTTATTATAGCAAATGCGTCCACTGAAATTACGAGCCAGAGGTGTTTTACCTTATATTTGATACATTGAATTTTTGAAGGTCATTATATTTTTGAATTTTGAATTCAATTCTGCTGGTGGCAAAGACGAGTTTGTTTAAATATGAATTAAATATTCACAAAGTGATACGTCCACATAGTTTGGTAGGTTATTTTTCATGATCTCTACAAAGTTCTGGAAACGGAGAGTAGATGTCCTTACGTGTAAATGCTGAGAGCTCAACCTTAAATCCGCGTCGTCCGTCTGTCGGGTCTGTGCTCAAAAATATCGAAATGCCATTGACGGTGGTAGTAAGCTCATCAACAGCTATATCCCTTGTCCCAGACCAAACTGCGATATTTGCTCCACCTAGATGTGATAAAAAAAAACAATCCACAATGATATAACCCAAGCATTATATTCCTCGACGTAACGTTTTATCTTCCTTCATGATGTACTTTCGTTTCATTCCTTACCCCGAGCCCAAGTAGCTTACCAGGCATACTGCGAAACAACAAACAAACAAAATGATGATCGGCTGAAAAATGTATGTCTTACTCGATAAACAGCAATCAACTGGATATGCTTTCTTCCACACGCAACCTCAGGGGGCCTACAGTGTGTGCATCAGTATTTGCAAAGTCAACTGGTTTATTCTTACCTTCTAGATACCATATTCCATTGTATACATAGACCCTGTCGTTGTCATTTGGCATCTCGAAGTCCAGGAGTTTCAAACGGATTCTGTATTGTTCCGATGTTTCTACTGTCCAAAAACGGGCGAAGTTGTTTGGATAATCACCCGGGTAATACAGCGATGTCAAAATGACGCTGTTGTCTCGTCCGACGAATGTTGGTGCCAAGTTTCCTAACCATTGGGAAATACATGGATACAAAAATGGAATGCTTTATATGACTTGCATGGTCGATCGGATAATTCTCCTCACGTAATTTCCGCTGCAAAAAAACAAAAAACAAAAAAAAACACAAACAGTTTCTAACGTGGATTTTTTTCCTTTTCTGGGAATGAAGAATGTCAAACATGCAACTGCAGAGACTTAAAATAAGTCTTCTTGTTCAAGTAGTGCTGTTTCATATCAAGAACATGCATGAACTGGCTCATTTTAATCGATTTTCCCATTTTTAAGCTGATCAGTGAAATCCTTTAACGGGGAATTCTGAACCAGTGAAAGTCAGTCTGACAAGAAAGTGTCAAAACTTCTTTTGCATTACAGAGAAGATTTGAAGAAAACCGGGTAGAAATTTGTGAAGTTTCGCTGATTTTCACACAACAGGTCTTGAACAGTGAATACAAATATTCAAATGAGTGACTTGATGATGTTTTCGTCTTACAGCTTGCCACGTTCTTTATACACAAAATGTTGGAATTTCCTTTTCTTTTCTTTTTTGTTGTTCAAGACGCAATTTGGTCCGCTTTCAAATCCTAATATCATATCTGACTGATCATCATTGTGAAGTTATTTAGCCGGGATTGGCATTATATTTTACATTTTTATAGCTGAAAATCGAATTTTGATCACTTCTTTTTTGCACATTATTACGTAAGGAAGGACAAAAATGGTGGCACAACAACGTGTCATACATTCTGACAACAAACAAATCACCACCATACACCATACTAAACTTAACAACAAAACTTTATTGCTCCCTTCGCCTCGAGCGCCATCATCCCCAGTCTCGATCCATCCTCTCTGCTCCAACGTGGGCCAGACAGACCACTTTGCACAAATGCATATTCATGACAACATGATCAATGGAATATTGTGAGGTGATGACGTCACCAGCTCATTCATGTGCATCCACATGAACTGTTCGAGAATTGTTTTACATTGATTAACGAAAAGTGACAGTTGAATATCTTCCCTTCATAATTTTTTTCCAATTTTGATCAAATTTTCACTGTTGCTTCTACAATGTATAAGATTTCATTCTTTCTTTTTAGACTAAATTCTATTAACTTATCCCGAATTTTCCTCATACTGCCGTCGAGAAAAGGTGGACGACAGAAGGCAGAAGCAAGACACAAAAAGGGGTATTCAGAAATTTAAAGAATCAACAAAACGGGTCACTGTGAGAAACGATGAAATTTGTGAAAAGCTGCATAATTCATAATACAGGTAAGTATACTAGAAATAATAACGACATACCTGGCTTTGGAATAGGGGTCATCTCAACTTCGTATGTTCCATTAAGTCCCTCGGTATAGGCAGCAAACACGATCCACATACGATTACTGACACTAACTAGGTCGCCGGGAAGCTCGCTCCCTGTGAGTTCGAACCGGTAGGCTCTGCGGTTGTGAGGTCGGAGTCCATCGCCGATGACAAAATTCTCAATGCCAAGCATGAGGTTGAATTGTTTAAATCTCATGTGAATTACCGTGCCCTCTGGTGCCTCAATCCGCCATCTAGCCACGAGGAACTGTCGGGAAGTATCGGTAACTTGGCCGGCAGAATATATCGTTTGTGGCGTTCCACTAACGAGCTTTACATCAGCTGACATGCGTTGGAATGAAATACACAGAGACACCTTCATCATTCATTCATGATAACAGCATTGGATTATGGATATGAGTAGCCTGAAGATGACTCCGTAACAGTTAAAATATCTGGAATCGTAATTGTATTAATCATTAGAACTGACATCATTACATTCAATGAGACTCTGTGTCTTCTTTAACATCAATCTCAATGCGATATACTATACCACTATACAGGACAAAAACGGGAAATGCCTTACAGAAAGTGGCGACGTCACAGCCAGATGCACTGAGTATTGCAGAGAACTCTACAACCACCGTACGCAAGGAGACCCTGTGGTTCTTGAAGCTGAAGAATCGACCAACGCCGATGACTTCCCCATTCTCACAGAAGAAGTAGAGGCTGGCATTAAATCCTTGAAGTATGGAAAGGCTGCAGGAGTTGACAACATCCCAGCAGCACTAATCAAGAATGGAGGTGAGGAAGTCGTAGACCTACTCACAACAATCTGCAACAAGATCTGGCTGACCGGAGAATGGCCATCTAGCTGGACTCAATCACTCATCATCACTCTACCAAAGAAAGGTAACCTTCAACTGTGCAACAACTACAGAACAATCAGCCTCATTAGCCACGCCAGCAAAGTGATGTTGAAGGTCCTTCTCAACAGACTGAAACCACAGGCTGAAGAAATCTTAGCCGAGGAGCAAGCAGGATTCCGCAACAAAAGAAGCACCACAGAACAGATTTTCAATCTACGAGTTCTGTGCCAGAAATACTCACAACACCAACAAAATATCTTCCATGTGTTCATAGATTTCAAAAAGGCATTTGACAGAGTATGGCACGACGCACTGTGGGCTACCATGAAGAGATACAACATGGAAAAAAAGCTGATCAAGACCATCCAGCAACTGTATACAAAAGCAAGCAGTGCAGTACTCATAAAGGGCTCTATTGGGGAATGGTTTCAAACATCAGTGGGTGTGAGACAGTGGTGCTTGCTCTTACCCACACTCTTCAATATCTTCCTTGAGAGGATCATGACGGAAGCCCTTCTTGACCACCAGGGCACAGTCAGCATTGGAGGAAGAACCATCACAAACCTCCGATTTGCAGACGACATCGATGGCCTCGCCGGAGCAGAAGAAGAGCTAGGGAAATTGGTGAAATGCTTTGATGACACATCTTCAAAGTTTGGCATGGAAATCAACGCTGAGAAAACGAAGCTGATGACTAACACCAGTCACCCTCTCACAAACAAAATCACAGTGAGCGGACAGGAACTCGAAACAGTGAGCCAGTTCAAATACTTGGGAGCCATCATCAATGAGAAGGGATCACATACTGAAATCATTTCGAGAGCCGCACAGACAGCAAAAGCAATGACCAAACTCAAGCCGGTGTGGAAAGACAAGAAGATCAGTCTGAAGACCAAACTTACACTATTGCGTGCTCTGGTCATGTCAATCTTCCTGTACGCATGTGAGTCCTGGACATTAACAACCGACCTGCAGAGGAGGATCCAAGCAGTGGAGATGAGATGTTACAGAAGAATTCTTGGCATCTCTTACAAAGATCATGTCACAAATGAGTCAGTGCTGAAAACCATCAGGCAAACCACTGACCACTACGAAGACCTCCTCACCATCGTCAAGAAGAAGAAAGTAACTTAAGTTGTATGGCCATGTCACACGATCGGACGGCCTCTCAAAGATCATACTGCAGGGCACTGTCCAGGGAGGAAGAAGAAGAGGCAGACAGAAAAAGAAATGGGCTGACAACATCGCAGAGTGGACGGGAAAACCTTTTGCAGAGAACCAGGCACTGGCCCATGATAGACAAAGATGGAGTAGATTGGTGTCCACGTCATTGCAGCGCCCCCAGGACCACACCCGGTCAAGGGACCGGTAAGCGGTAAGCGGTAAATGCAATATTGAGATCCGGGTTGAGCAGTATTGAGCATGGCTTTCCTGGGTAAATTATTTACTATCATGATTTACCATGTTTACTGATTGGAGAAGTTTGGAACAACTAGCTACATCTGTAATACTGTAGTTAATGAATGAATAAATGAAAATCATAGCTTTGCGTTTCACATGCCATATAGTGAAACATAATGTGTGAAATCACCAGACACAGATTAAGGCTGTTATAAGGCGCATATTTTGGAGACACTTCCCCTTGAGAGCTTTAGATTTTCGCGACGGGGACGTTCAGAGGGAAAAAAAAAACATGTTCTGAAGCGCACGTCAAGTCGATCTATTTTTAGCTTGCGTCGTCTGACTTTTTCACTACGCGTTCTGGGCTATTTTTACGTCTGCACAATTTGCGACGTAGAGAACTACTTCATGCACCGATCATATGGGGGCGCCATTTGATTTTTATACATTGCGTCCTAAGCGTAATCTAAAGCTGTTTTTCAGCACGACGCAGGGAAGAGGAGAACGTCCAGCTCGAGCGTCGTCTCAAGCGTCCGCGCTGCAAATCTAAAGCTCCCTATTAGCGAGTTTTAGAACGCTAAGACGACGCCTCCAACCTGCATGGTTGGCATGGGCGTAAATCCCGGGGGGATGGGGGGGATATATCCCCCCCTGAAATGGAGGAGGGGGGGATGGCCTGTACTATCATCCCCCCTGAATTTTGAAAAAAAAATGGAGGAAGCAGATATGTGATTGTATCAATTTTGGCATATTGCATGACGTTTGTACGCCGGCCTTCAGACAGGTAACAGAGCTGAACAGTATTCTATCTTGTAGGAAAATGTATACATGATTTTCTCAAGCGCTCGCTCGCTTCGCTCGCTCGCGAAGAAAGTAACATCGACATACACTGTAAGGTATGGCTCAGACGTTGACAACGTCAAATAGTATAGGCCTATATGTAAACATGCTATGACGCGAGTAACTGGGGACCATCTGCAAGATATGTACGAAAACAAACAAACAAACAATAACAAAAACTATATCGCCATAATTGAACCCCCTCCATTTCCTGAATCATTCCTGAGAAACGACAGTGACTGATGACTCAGTCAGGATACATCTATGAGCATACCCAGTGATTAGGGCGTCGAATCTATCTGGGGGGGGGGGGGGGCAAAGGGGCATTTGCCCCGCCCCTACGGAAGTGTTTAGGCAGACAAATCATTTATCCCCCAAGCAATTTCCGAGATGAGGACAAATCTCGAACTTTCTTAATGGAAAATTGTCCAAATATCGCCAGAACTATGCACCAGATCGTTGTATTGCAATCATAAACATGCAAAAGCTCCGCTATACAGGATCCCTTTCGATAGACTTTGTTGTTGTTGTTATTTTAAAGATCGACTTTTAAGGATAGACTTTGTACACTTTTGAGATTGACGTATACATTGTATTTCCCTAATTTATCAAAGAGTGTGCAGCAGATCTTTCACTTAACAAAAGCACCCTCATATGCAGAGGCGTCGATGGGGGGGGGGGGGGGGATGGTTCCCCCATAAAAGTGGGACAAACAAAAGGGAAAAATATAGCTACAAACGGCAATGTTTTGAGTGTAAAATGTCAAAATTTTAAAGCTCGCTCGCTCCGCTCGCTCGCATTTAATCGCTATGCCATTCTCCTGATGCTGCTGCCAGTGAATGGCAGCAGTTGCGCCCGGTGCGCCCCGGCCCTTTAATTTCCAAAGCGAAAAATATAGCTACAAACGGCAGTTTTGGGACTGTAAAATGTCAAAATTTTGAAGCCCGCTCGCTTCGCTCGCTCGCATTTAATCATTACCGTATGCCATTCTCCTGATGTTGCAGCTAGTAATTGCCAGCAGTTTTCGCCCGATGCGCCCCCCTTAATTTCCAAAGTGAAAAATATAGCTACAAACGGCAGTTTTGGGACTGTAAAATGTCAAAATATTGAAGCTCGCTCGCTTTGCTCGCTCGCATTTAATCATTATGCCATTGTCGTGATGTTGCTGCTAGGATTGCCAGTAGTTTTCGCCCGGTGCGCCTCCTTAATTTCCAAAGCGAAAAAATACAGCCACAAACGACAGTTTTGGGGACTGTAAAATGTCAAAATTTTCAAGCTCACTCGCTTCGCTCGCTCGCATTTAATCATTATGCCATTCTCCTGATGCTGCTGCCAGTAACTGCCAGCAATTTTCGCCCGGTGCGCCCCCCTTAATTTCCAAAGCGAAAAAATACAGCCACAAAGGACAGTTTTGGGGACTGTAAAATATCAAAATTTTCAAGCTCACTCGCTTCGCTCGCTCGCATTTAATCGTTATGCCATTCTCCTGATGTTACTGCCAGTAATATGCCGGCTGTTACGCCCGGTATTGCCCCCCCCCTTGATTTCCAAAGCGAAAAAATACAGCCACAAAGGACAGTTTGGGGACTGTAAAATGTCAAAATTTTCAAACTCGCTCGCTTTCATTTAATCGTTATGCCATTCTCCTGATGTTGCATGCTGCCAGTAATTGCCAGCAGTTGTGCCTGGTGCGCCCCCCCCCCCCCTTAATTTCCCAAGCGAAAAATATAGCTACAAACGACAGTTCTGGGACTGTAAAAAGTCAAAATTTTCAAGCTTACTCGCTTCGCTCGCTCGTATTCAATCGTTATGCCATTCCCCTGATGCTGCTGCCAGTAACTGCCAGCAATTTTCGCCCGGTGCGCCCCCCTTAATTTCCAAAGCGAAAAAATACAGCCACAAAGGACAGTTTTGGGGACTGTATCAAAATTTTCAAGCTCACTCGCTTCGCTCGCTCGCATTTAATCGTTATGCCATTCTCCATGATGTTACTGCCAGTAATATGCCGGCTGTTACGCCCGGTATGTCCCCCCCCCCTTGATTTCCAAAGCGAAAAAATACAGCCACAAAGGACAGTTAAATTTTCAAACTCGCTCGCTTTCATTTAATCGTTATGCCATTCTCCTGATGTTGCATGCTGCCAGTAATTGCCAGCAGTTGTGCCCGGTGCGCCCCCCCTTAATTTCCCAAGCGAAAAATATAGCTATATAACGACAGTTTTGGGACTGTAAAAAGTCAAAATTTTCAAGCTCACTCGCTTCGCTCGCTCGTATTCAATCGTTATGCCATTCCCCTGATGTTGCTGCCACTAACTGCCAGTAGTTGCGCCCGGTGCGCCCCCCTTAATTTCCAAAGCGAAAAAATACAGCCAAAAGCGGCAGTTTTGGGACTGTAAAATGTCAAAATTTTCAAGCTCGCTCGCTTCACTCGCTCGCATTGAATCATTATGCCATTCTCCTGATGTTGCTGCCAGTAATTGCCAGCAGTTGCACCCGGTGCGCCCCCCTTAATTTCCAAAGCAAAAAAATACAGCCACAAACGGCAGTTTTTGGACTGTAAAATGTCAAAAATTTCAAGCTCGCTCGCTTCGCTCGCTCGCATTTAATCGCTATACCATTCTCCTGATGTTGCTGCCAGTGATTGACAACAGTTGCGCCCGGTGCGGCCCCCCTTGATTTTCAAAGCGAAGAAGTATAGCTACAAACGGCAGTTTTTAGCATGTAAAAGCATTATGTCAAAATTTTCAAGCTCGCTCGCTCCGCTCGCTCGCATTAATCGCTATGCCATTCTCCTGATGTTGCTGCCAGTGATTGACAGCAGTTGCGCACGGTGTGCCCCCCCTTAATTTCCAAAGCGAAGAATATAGCTACAAACGGCAGTTTTGGGACTGTAAAATGTCAAAATTTTCAATGTAAAAAGATTTCACCGTGGGAAGGAGAAACCCCCCTACCATACCCTCCCCCCCCCCCCTCGCTTGCTTCGCTCCCTCACGATCTCATAACCGCACCCCCAAGATCAAATCCTGTCTAGTGTATGACGCCGGTGATAGGCCCCACTATTTAGTAGGCCTTCGCAGTGATGACGCACAGGCGGAGCAAGAGCTGAAATACCACGATTTAGTCATTCAATAATATATTGTGAATATTTCATTTTCTATTGGTTTTTTAAGAAAAAACAAACAAAAATTTCACCAAAAGTGTGCACCAGATCGCTGAATTTCAGGTCTGAAAATGCAAAATCTTCCTCGTGTGGGAGAGGGACACCCCCCCCCATACACACCCTCCCCCCGTTAACC